>NC_079971.1:14898907-15201149 GCF_029852145.1 Microplitis mediator
CAAAAGTCTTTTATAATTACTGGTTGCAATGTTTGGAATGAACTTCCAACTGAAGTTATCTCTTCGGCAACGTTAAATGAGTTCCGTAATAGATGCTACTTGCACTTATTGCAAATCGAATAATATTTTGATTGTATTTTTTCATATTGATCTTGTATAATTTCGAAAATATAATTATGTATAATCTTTCGGCAATATTTTTGTGCTGATGTAAAATGGTTTCTACAAGTTAATGTACTATGCTGATGTCATTATATCGTTCTATATGTTGTACTTAAAACTAAATATAATTTTAATGTAATGTTTTGGTCATGATCACAAGGAGCATTGCTTCATGATCGAATAATAAATAAATAAATAAATACTGTATTAGTGCAACAAAGATATACCGTTCACCCACTTGTGTGCGAGAATGAAAAAAAGTAAAAACTTCTGATAAGGATGCAGACTGATTTGATATGTTATTCGAAAAAAATTTCAGGTACAAATAAAAAAAATAATTTTTTTCTTTTTTTTTCATCATGCTGTGCCCCCAAAATTATAGTAGCTGAAAATCTGTGAAAATTCTGAGGAGTAGCTGCTAATATGAGGATAAAGTCTACAGAGTTTCAAATTTTTCGAACAATTACTTTAGCCGGAATAAAAAATTCATTGTTCAATGCCAAAAACCCCGTGATATTTAAATGGGAAACTTACATCGCTGTGCGGCACGGTTTAAAATTGAGATAGAGACCTGAAACTTTAAGGATATTTTTTTTTATTTATTTCGAACCACATAAGCCTCTAGAAGCATAAAAATTCGAAAATGTCCAAAATAAGGAACACCCTATTATATATATACAGGGTGTCCCAAAAGTTCCGGCCCAAATTTTAAGGCCAGACAGAGGACGAAATTCTGGGACGAAAAGTCCTCTGCCGTTTTTTCACCTGACGAACAGGTAAATTGTTATTAATTAAAAAAGGTAGCCAATGAGAAGAGAGCATTAGCGCGAACCAGTAAAGTGGGGTGAACAGTCTGGGGGAAGCTTCAACGCGTGAGCGCTCGGCTGTCGTTCAGCGGCTTTCACAACGCGAGATGCACGCGAATGGAAATTTTAATTATTTAATTTTTGATCTCTTCGCAAAAATCGAGTCCTGCGAAAAAAACTAATTTTTATTTTGTTATTAACTGACAAACGGTCAGCTGACTGCTACCAGTTTAAAAAATAACAAAGGATTTTTTAAAAAAAATCTAGTTTCGCAATTATTAAAAAAAAATTATTTCGCACATATCAACTGACTGGCAGTCAGCTGATTGCCAACAATTAAACGAACGGCTGAGAATTTTTTATAAAAAATTCAGTAGCGCAAAAAAAAAAATTATTTTGCTCTTATCAACTGACTGGTAGTCAGCTGACTGCCAACAGTTTCGAAAAGAACTGAGAATTTTTTAAAAATAAAAGTCCAGTCCCGCAAAAAAAAAAAATTATTTTTCTCTTATCAACTGACTGGTAGTCAGCTGACTGCCAACAGTTAAATGAACGGCTGAGAATTTTTTATCTAAAATTCAACCCCGCAAAAAAAAAAATTATTTTGCTCTTATTAACTGACTGGCAGTCAGCTGACTGCCAACAGTTTCGAAAAGAACTGAGAATTTTTTAAAAATAAAATTCAGTCCCGCAAAAAAAAAAATTATTCTGCTCTTATCAACTGACTACCAACAGTTAAATGAAACGCTGAGGATTTTTCGGTTAAAATTTAATCCTACAAAAATTTTACAAAATTTATCTAAAATTCAATCGTTGCATTGCGCGAAATCGTCAAACGAAAAATCTCATAACTCGAATGTTTTTTACGTTTAAAAAATTTTGTGGCCCTGAAAAGGGCCGTTTTGTTTTTATGGAACGATGACCATCATTAGAGCAGCTGCTCGAACGTTCCTCCTCCTACTCGGATGCAAAGACGGCAGCGTCTTATCAAATCTGTCCTGACTTTCTCCATCATGTCAGGAGTAATGTTCAGGTATGCCACCTGAATTCTCGCCATCGTCTCAAACTGATCCTCAGGTTCTGTCTCGTAAACGACTCCTTTCATGTAACCCCACAAGAAAAAATCCAGAGGTGTCAAGTCTGGTGACCTTGGAGGCCATGGAAAGGGACCGTTTCTCCCGATCCAAGAATTGGGATACGTTGCATTCAGGTACTCTGTCACCTGCGCTGCTGTATGCGTCGGTGCACCATCACGCTGGAACCACTGAGGACGTTCATCAGGTGGTAGCTACGCCAGAGCTTCCGGCAGCACTTCTTGTAGGAACGTCAGATAATTGGCGCCCTAATTCACATTTTACTAAATAAACGATCTATCACAAGAATTATGATTTACGTAAATTTCCCTATTTACGTTCATAGCGTCCGGCAAATGATGGAGAATTACGACGTTGCCAACAATGCCACCCCACATATTAATTTTCCACTTATTCTGGAAATTGCGGTCTCGAGTGAAATGAGGATTTTCTACGGCGTACTCATGCGAATTGTGTTGATTAAAACACCCTTCACGAGTGAAAAAAGATTCGTCTGTCCACAATACACGCTGTAAAAAGTCAGGATCATTGGCAACCATCTCCAAAATACGGTTGCAAAAAGCTATCCGCTGTTCAAAATCACCAGGTCCTAATTTTTGAACTTTAGTTGCGTGGAATGGATGCAATTCTCTCGCTTTAGTTATACGATTAATTGACGTACGAGAAATCTGCAACTGACGCTCAAGTTTGCGGACACTAGTGTGAGGATCGTTCTCCACTGCGTCAACCACACGATCTTCATTACGCAGATAACGTATGTCTCGAGGACGACCTACACGCTCGACGCGGGCCGGCAAAATATTTTCAGTATCCCGAAGACGTTGAGCAGCACCAAGAATCACGTGATAGTTTGGATGACGAGCACGGTTTGGGTAACGTTCAGCATACACACAACAAGCATCCCTAGCGTTATAGTGACACTCGCCGTACAACATGATCATGTCCGCATAATCCGAAGCAGAATACTGATTTTCACGAAACATAGCGAAAAGTAGTGCAGTTATTGAAGATTCAATAGAGACTAACGTTTGTTAATAGTTTGCATCGATAAATTTTAAAGCGCCAAATTTCCAAGAAAAAAAATTAAATAAAGTATATTGAAGAAAGCAACAAACAGTAAGGAGAAAAAGAGATACAAATAAATACTCAGTAGCATTTGAAGAAATACTCATAAAAATTATACAAAATAACAACATCGGCGATTGTCCTATGGAGGCTTAGCTGTCGGCATAATACTAGAAGTGAGTTAATAATAGAATGGAAAAAAAAAACAATCTGCCGCAAAATTTGACTGAGATGAAAATAAATAAAAAATTTCAAACGTCTTATCATCTCATGCCAATCAGTCGATAAGAACAAAAAATTTTTAGTTTTCAATTTATGCGAAACTAGATTTTTATAAAAAATCCTCAGCATTTCATTAAACTGCCGGCAGTCAGTTAATAAAAGCAGAATAATTTTTTTTTTTTGCATGACTGGACTTTTACTTGTGAAAAATCCTCAGATCATCCTCAAACTGTCGGCAGTCATCTGACTACCAGTCAGTTGATAAGAGCAAAATAAATTTTTTTTTGCGCTACTGAATTTTTTATAAAAAATTCTCAGCCGTTCGTTTAATTGTTGGCAATCAGCTGACTGCCAGTCAGTTGATATGTGCGAAATAATTTTTTTTTAATTATTGCGAAACTAGATATTTTAAAAAAATCCTTTGTTATTTTTTAAACTGGTAGCAGTCAGCTGACCGTTTGTCAGTTAATAACAAAATAAAAATTAGTTTTTTTCGCAGGACTCGATTTTTGCGAAGAGATCAAAAATTAAATAATTAAAATTTCCATTCGCGTGCATCTCGCGTTGTGAAAGCCGCTGAACGACAGCCGAGCGCTCACGCGTTGAAGCTTCCCCCAGACTGTTCACCCTACTTTACTGGTTCGCGCTAATGTTCTCTTCTCATTGGCTACCTTTTTTAATTAATAACAATTTACCTGTTCGTCAGGTGAAAAAACGGCAGAGGACTTTTCGTCCCAGAATTTCGTCCTCTGTCTGGCCTTAAAATTTGGGCCGGAACTTTTAAGACACCCTGTATATAGGGCATTCCACGCCAAATCAGACGGTTTCAAAAATTGATTTTTCCGATTTTCTTAATTTTTTGGTATTTGTTAGTACCCCTCAAAAGAGGCTTCTTGGTAAATTTTGTGATTTTTTTGATTGATGGTTTCACGGAGCTTAGATAGAAGGAGAACGATCGACATAGGCGTTGTAGACTATAAATTGTCCACTGCAAAAGTGGCAAAATGTCAGTGTCTATTTTTACCACCAGGACGGCGTTAATATCACTCCGATCCCCGTGACGTCACAAAATATTTATATATAGCTATATCATAATATACAAATCACCTTTATTTATTTATTGAAAGATTTAGTGTTATTAAAGTTTTTAACTAAAAAAATAATAAAAAATCTGGGCGTCGGTTGGCCCTGCGGGCCAGCCCCAAAACTTCCCGCTGTTCTCAAGCTCAAGGAGCTTGAAAACATCACTGTGAATATATTTTCGAGCTCTTCGAGCTCGAAAATGCTGTTACATGCAATCATTTTATTATGAGCCTTTCAAGCTCTAACAAGTTACGTTTTATGCTAGAGTTTGAAATGGTAAGAATCGAAAATCATTAATGAAGAAGCGGCTTTTAAATTTTTATTATCGATTATGTTCTCTGTAATAGATGTATTGAGGCAGAAATCAATGTCAGTGATCAAAATCGTGATTTGAATAAGTTTTGACTTAGGTTAGAGCAATAATAGATAGAATATCCGAGAAAAACATTAACGACTGGGTTTTTTCAATTTTTTGCTGACGATATCTTTAAAACTAAGGAACAAGTTATATGACATTATCTGATAATCAAAAGAGACTATGAAGAAAAAGAATAGGTATGACTTCAGACACATTTTAGCACATTATATTTTGATTTATCCGGAAAAAATAACATATTATGTTATTTTTTTAACTTTTCAGCGCCGATATCTTTTGAACTAATCAACCGATTTTGACGTTTGAGGTGGCAATTGACGCGTTTTCTTGAACTCTACAGCCGATCAAATTTTGAAATTGATCGAATGAGTCACTTCCAAGATAATCGAAAAAAAACGTTTTTTACCATTTCTTTCGCCATCGATGTCTCTCGAACAAATTAACCGATTGAGATGGTTAAAGTGGCATTCGACGCGGCTTATAAAGTTCTAGAGCTGATTAGATTTTGAAATCAATCGTTCAAGTCGTTTCTTAGAAATCACTAAGAAACTAAAAAAAAAATTTTTTTTTTTATTAATTCGCCAATATCTTCTAGTCTACTTAATCTGAAATTATCTGAAATTTTCAGGAAAGTTGCGGGCCAACAAGCTCTTTCGATTGCCACCTCAACCATCCAAATCGATTCATTAGTTAAAAAGTTACAAAGAGTTTACACACACACACACACACACACACACACACACACACACACACACACACACACACACACACACACACACACACACACACACACACACACACACACACACACACACACACACACACACACACACACACACACACACACACACACACACACACACATACACTCGGACATCATTCTGAAAATAGTCAGAATAGCTTCCTAGGACCTCAAAACGTCGACATCTGATGAAAACTCGACTTTCGAAAATCGGGGTGAAAACAATAACTTCCCAATTTTTCGAAAATCGTCGATTTTCTTAGCGGGAAGTTAAAAAATGGTGAAAGTTTGTGCAGTAAACAATTGTGTGAGTGGTTGTAAAGCAGAGAGAAATAAAAAAAAAACAATTAAATCTTCGTCAAACGGCATTATTTAAAGTTCCAAAGGTATGTGACATAACCTCATTAGGTTTAGTAGTAGATAATATCCAAAATAAAATTAAATAAATAGAATATTAATAAGAAATGGTATAAAAAATAAATTTTTCATGTCCAATTAGGAAAATTCTTAAACTAAAGTTAAGTAAGCGTAAACAAGTATCATACATGTGGTTTTAGTAATAACATATTTTGTAAATCATTAGTGCAGTGAGGTTTGAAATCCAATTAAAAAATTTTTGGTATATTTATATGTAAATATGAGAAGTTAATAATTTGTCTTATTATTTTTTACAATTTAGTGTCCAAGTACATTACAAGAATGGTGATCAGCATCGTCACAACCACTTACTGAAAATAATTTTATTTGTGAATTCCATTTCAAAGCAGAAGATGTTATTAAGGAAGATCAAATCAACTTGCCTGATGGGAGTATTTATGGATCACCTAGGACTAAATATGATTTAGCATTGGGTGCAATTCCAATATCAACAAATTTTTTTGCGGGTGAAAGTAGACAGGTAAGAATGGAGTCAATATAATAATAATAATAATAACACCAATAAATTATTGTTATAGTTTCGCATAGAAATTTATAATAATTTATAAATAATGAACTTCAGATACATTATAATGGTCGGGATAATGGATTTGTACACAATGAAAACAGTGAAGAGATGATTATTGATGAAACATTGAATTCTGATCGTATAGGAAACAATTTTGTACTTGAACAACAAATTTTAATTGATACTTCTGAAGATGTTAATCAACAAATTTGTGATTCTAAAATAATAAATGAAATTAGAGTAGATAATAACTATCGGGCTGATATAATTGAAGATCAGATCTCCGCAATCGGTTTTAATATTAATCCTGATGAAAATTCAGGCACATTTTCTTTAAAGACAATTCAAGATATATTGAAAGATCAAGTCTTACCATTCAATTGGAGTAGGTCCAGAACATTCGAAAATGATACAAATGTAACACTATTTTATATTGATAGTCTTATAATGTAAGTGAAATTGAAAATTGTGATTAGTGTCAATTTCACTATAATGGTAAGAAGAATTACATTTATTTATAGGAAGATTGTAGATGTTAAGGATTTGAGTGGCATACTAATGTAAACATGTCTTTATAGATTACTATCGTAGAAACAGGGATATCTGTAACCTATGATCATCCAATATCGTCTGTGACTGATTTTTGGAGTTTATTAAGAATAATTGGGAAGTCACAATTTTGCAGTGGTTCTGGACTTGTTCATAAACATAAAAAGTATTTCAGTTTACTTCATTAGTAAATAATGCACGCAACTTAAATAATCACTATAACAATAAATTTTTTTTTTTTTAAATAGATGTTCAGATAAATGCTACGGCATTTTAAATCCACATGAAGAATATAAACGTTATAAGAGAGAGAGCAGATGTTTTAATTGTCGAAATTTACGCAAAAAATTATTAAACTCTAAAAGAATAAGTAATTGTAACATAAATAAACGCTTCATGACTATTAAACGTAAACTACATTCGAAATCAAAACGACTTCATCGCTTGCAAAGAAAGGTAATAAAATCAAACGATGATTCTCAATCAATAGCTAAAAATATTTTCATAAGTTTTTTTTTGCTTTTTTTTCTTAACTGAATTTGTTGCTGCACAAATTGAAGTTAAAATTATACTTATTACTGTAAATATCTGAAAATGTTAGCTTCTTTATATTTTAATTTAATAATCATTTGACCATACAGAATGAGGAGTTGAAAAATAAAATAGAAGGATCAAGAAACCAGTGCGCAATGATCAAAGAAAAAATATTAGAAGATGAAATATCCAACTTACCGGAAGTTCAAAAAGAATCTGTTCGTGCTTGCTTCCAAGCAGCCAAAGCCAAAAACAAAAAACAAAGACGTTACACTATTGAGTGGGTATACGAGTGTTTAATGGTTCGAATAAAAGGTCCTGCTGTTTATGAAAAACTTCGTACACGACAAATCTTACCTTTACCGTGTGAAGATACCTTGAATAAGTATATAAGCAAGTTAGATAGTGCTTTTAGTTTCCCTAAAGCAATATTTGATACCTTACGATTAAAAGCTTCCCGTATGCCTGAATGTAACAAAAGGGGTATACATTATTTAATTAATACAACTACAAACTTTTCTTTTACTAACGCTTTTTGATAGTAGGTATTAACAAACGAAAGCTTACTTTTCCATTTAAGTATATATTTAAAAGTGAACTATATTAATTTGTATAATATCTTTTTTCGAGTAATTCTCATTATTGTGAAAGTTTTATAGTAATGAAGTTTTATTGAGTTAATCAAAATTAATTGTAACCGCGAATTAACTACTCCAATCCGAAAAATAAGAGAGCTCTTGACTACTGAAGAAGATTTCCATTGAGTAGATCCTCTTTCCTTTTACCCTTGCCTTAACTTTCCTAAAATTTGTTTTTAGTGATAAATTTGCTATGAAATACTGATCATTTAAATGTTATAATTTATTATTTACATGGAAGAAAATACTTTTTCAAACAGTAATATTCGCTATGTGAAAGTCCAAAATGTTAAAGTATCATAATTAAGAATTTAAACTTTGATATTTATCATTTCGTAGCTAAAAAATGATCGCATGGTATGTAAAAAGTATAAACTACAGTTACTAAATTTTTTATACAAGCAACACCATATTTACGAAGTAAAATGGTAAATTTTAAACGCAACGCTAAAAATAAACCTATAATTATTGACCTTCTGGGACTGGTAAAATATGTATTTTAAGAGTAGAATTTTTAATGTTTCAAATGGTAAATCCTCCGATTGCGAGACCTTCCCTTCTCATCATAGTATAGACTATATATTGAAACGGCAATTTTTACTGTTTGAAACTGTAATTTATTAAGATAAGAGAGTCGTTAGTTACTATTGTGACAGATACTAATCACATTTTCGATATTAAATTATAAGTTGTGGCTTTTACACTTTCTACATCAAGTTTTGTAATATTTATATTTTTGCCACCCCGATGTCCGCTGTATTGTTTGAAACTATAAAAATTAATCGGAATCCGAGTGAATTTTATAGTTTTCTTTTTTCCGTGTAACCTTAATGCTACTTTTCTCAACACAATTGAATTAACATGGGAGTAGTTCTTCGCTTTCTTCGTGGGTGTCGAATTGTAATTATATCATTCAATATATTTCTTATATTTTTTTTCCGCAGGTACTCTGTTATTAGATGAAATTGCATTAAGCGAGGCTGTAAAACTAAACACTAAAACAATGGAGTTCAACGGATTTGTCAATCTTGGTGAATACACTCCAAACAATTTAATTAATGAAAGAGCGGATCACGCACTAGTGTTCATGTATCAACCCTTTCAAGGTCAATGGGTTCAGGTGTTAGGATACTTTTTAAGCAAGACAGCAGTTACTAAGGAAGTTCTGCACAAATTGATTATTGACTGCATTATTCAATTAGAGAACAATGGGTTAAAAGTTGATGTCATCACTTCAGACGGTGCTCAATGGAATCGTGGAGTTTGGAAAATTTTTGGTATTGAGGACCAAAAATTTTATTGCACACATCCATATGCTACTTTCAGACGATTGTGGTTCATGTCAGACTTTCCACATTTGCTTAAATGCTTTCGAACCAAAATTATGGAGGGATCAAGTTTCTGGGCAAAGTATATTATACATATATACAAATATATAAAAATTTAAAATTTACATTTGAAACCCCGTTGCTTCAAAAAAGGACGAATGAATATTTACAAAAATAAATGGAAATCGGTTGATCGCGCAGGCCAACCCTAAAGCTTCCCGCTAAGTTTGAATGTAGAGCACTTTAAAATGTGTTTTTTGGTTAATAGTTGAGCTTTTCAAGCTGAAAACTTCAAAAACATAAAATTCAAATTTTTTTTTTAGTTTTTTTGAAATGTCTTCTAAATGGCTCGATGGATTAACTCTTAAATCCAATAAGATCTAAGTTTCGATAAACCCTTCCGAATGGGAAGCCGGACACCTCGGCGGGAATAGTCAGAATGGCTTCCTGGGACCTCAAAACGTGGAGATCTGATGAAAACTCGATTTTCGAATATCGGACCGAAATCAATAACTTCCCTTTAGTGGAAAATTTTCAATTTCCTTAGCGGGAAGTTTTATAAGAGTATCTACTGGATAGTTGAGCAGGTAGACATGTGTTGGTCAGACCTACCTGGGGATACCAGGTACTGCGCATAAGAGAAAGGTATAAAACAATATGGCCCACAAAAAGTATTTAATTCAGAAGCGTGAATAAAACACTTCATTTTGTATTTTGAAAAAAAAACTTTGGGGTGTTTTTGATCAATGTTAACCTCCTTAAAAGTGTCTGCCTTATTTATTGCACGCCTCATAAACGAAGCGTTTAGATAGTGCTCTACTCTCGACATGTCAAAAAAAGCAGTTTTCCGTGATCCGTGTATGTGGCAGAATAATTGATCTAAAAAATAATCGTACAGGAATAATTTTTTTTTATCATCTAAAGTACCACACTAAAGACTTTCTCAATTAATATGACCGTTCAATCCAGTGTCGTTTAATTATTATTTATAAAAAAGTAAGATACGACTGTGTATTTCTATATCTATCTATAAATTTTATTTCTTTACCCAAGACGTCTGATGGAACGGTAAAGAAGAGCCACTGGGAAGCATTATTAAAACATGAAAACTATTTGAAAGCTAATTTGAAGATTGCTTATAAATTGACGCCTGAACATTTAAATCCAGAGGGTTATCAAAAAATGAACGTCCGCTTAACTGAAGAGGTGTTAAAGATATTTTATATAAAAATTTCCATTATTTCATAGAGTTCGAAAGCATTAAATGAAAGTTACTTTATTGTTGATATTTAATTTTTTTCAGCTTTTCTCAAAATCAGTAAGGGTTTCAATGCTAACGTTCAAAAGTAATTGCTACGACTTAAATGATTGTGAAGCTACGGTAAATTTTATGGAAAGGGTAGATAATCTCATTAAAGCAATGAGTTCTCGAACTCCTGCCAACGCTTTACGTCCTCAAGAAGAATGTCCTATAAAGAAGGTATCGAAATTACAATAGATAAAAATCGATTTTGAATTTTCAGTATAAACACTGTGAAATCCCAAGCTGAAGTTGGATCAGCAAACCAAAATTTGCTGCGAATCATCAATTTTAATTTCAGCTTAATCAATCAATCAATCAATCGATCAATCAATCAATCGGTCAATCAATTAATTAATCAATCGATCAATCAATTAATCGATCCATCGATCAATCAATTGCTTTGTGCATAATTAGATTTAAAGTAAGTAATTAAAACAAGAGGAACTTGATGAAGGCGATATGCATGTAAATGTAAAACACTGTTAACAACTTTTCTGGTTAAACACTATAATATATTTATTGTATAAGACTAAATAGATACACACTACGCACGCAATAAATTAAAAAAGTGTCGGCTGAAAATTTTCTTACAATAGATTAAGTAACTTTCATTATTGTAACTGCATGCAATTTGTATTTTATGAATTACTTCTATTCTGTTTGATCGTTTATTGGCTGCAAAAATCAATTTATCTTGCTATCATACCACAGTCTGCTATTTTCTGTAATTTCTTCTTATTATCTCTATATATCTTTCATTGATTTGTATATACTGTTACACGTTGAATAAAAGTAATATGCCTGAATATCCTATAATTTTTTAACGGAAATTAAAAAAACAATTTTCATACTGTAGGTTATCGTTGACTTCGATTTATATTTGAGGAATTGGGAAGCAAAAGCCTCTGAAGAAAAACAGAAGTCCAGAAAAAATAAGAAGCAATCAACTGATAGAGCTGAAAATCTTGAAGATTTCAATTTTGCTATTACCACAAGTACTCTAACAGGACTGAAGATAACATTGGGAGGAATACTTGAACTGATAAATTTCTTACATGAAGAATGTCATTTTGATTATTTAATGACAGCTCGTTTAAATCAAGACAAGTTAGAAGTAAGTGAAGTAAATAATATTCGTTAAGTTTACTTGTTCAATAGCCATTTAGTGTTAGTTAATTAATATAATATTCTGCATAATATTTACGATTGTAAATAGTGCACTACTTTATTAAATGCGTTCGCGACTCCATCAATAATAAAATTTTAAACTAAAATAAAAGTTACTATTATTATCGATGAAATTCATTTTGTAGAACATCACAAAATAATCATAAAAATTACGATTAAAAATAAATTATTATTCATGGATATATTTCATTCTGTTGAAGTATCAATTTCTATAATAATATTTTCTTATTATGATCTAGATCGTCTAGCTATAATTTTGACTTTGAATTTATAAAATGTTTCTTCTTTAAAGTGGTTGTACTTCTACAAATTTGTACATTCTAAAAATTGGTTATGTAATTCCAAGAAGGAACAAAATTGTGATGAAGCATTGTATTTTTTTTTCTTCACAAAAATATCCATCAACTATAAAATTTCATGTTTTTTTGAAATCATTTTCATTAGAAAGCTAAATTTTATATTATAACCAGTGCCGAATAATTCATAATTTCTTAATGTTTATTAATTAAAATATATGAATTTATTATTTTCATCTTTTTTAATTGTATTATTATTTACAGCAATTCTCTGGCATTGTTAGGAGCGCCTGTGGATGTAACGAACATCCTGATCCTATTCTGTTTGGTCAAATCTTTAGGCTACTGTGCTCATACTCATTGGTTACTCCATTAAAAGGATCAAACGTTACTGCTGTAGAATTATTACAATCTTTAATGGAAACCAAAGAGTCATTACTAATAACCAAAGATAAAAAATTAAAGTGGTTGGAAAAAATTGATTCAATTATTGAAGATGGATATTGTGGAGAAGATAGTAATAGAAATCTAGAAGTAAGCGTTGCTAAACAACCGTTCGAGAATTTGTTAGATGAAAGCAGTGAAGATGAATTGAATTATCCGGACTTGAATGGTGATATTACTAATTTGCATTCTAGTGATCCTCATTTACGAGAAGATTGTAATACGAATACAAAGGTAAGCGTCGCTAAACAACCGTTTGAAAATTTGTTGGACAAAAGCAGTGAAGAAGAATTTGATCATCAAGAACTTGATTTGAACGGTGATGTTATGAATTCGTATTCTAGTGATTCTCATTTACATCATGATTATGATGTCGCTCACACAAGTAATTACGTTATAGCCTATATTGCTGGCTATGTCACCAGAAAAATGCAGCGATTCTCCCGATGCTTTGACTGCTTAAGTAGTCTGGAATCTGAGGAATCTTCAGACCGTAATAAAGTCATTGATGCAATGGGTGATTCTTGCAAACATCCTAGTGAAAATTTATATGGATTAATTGAACGTCTAGAAAATATCGTATTACAAGTTGTTGGGACGAAAACTGTTAAAATGAATACGATGAGTCAAATCTTAGATAAAATAGCCCGAGAAAAATCACTTCCGTAAGTAGGTTGCCATGAACACCAATTAAATTTAACGAAAAAATTATTAAATTATTTTATTACAATAAGAGGTCACTTTTTAGCAAACTCGATTAATAAAAATTATACTAATAGAAAAAGTAAGAGTAAGAAGTTGAGAAAAATTTCAAAATTAATATAAAAAACAATTTTCATTACTTCCATTTGTATGTTCCTTATTTTAACTATTAAAGTTTGTGCAAAATTTTATTATGCATTACATGAAAGCTAACGTTGTGTATCATTACCAATTGGAAAAAAAATATTTATGTATTTATTTATTTTATAATAAATAATTATTTTTTTAATGTAAAAAATTCCATAAAAAAATATTCATAACAATTTCTTGCTTTATTTCCGTTCTATACGTTCAGCAACTAATTAATACAAACGTTGACTTTGTGAAAACTTTTATTCTAATTTCTTATTTTTTTATTACTAATGCAATTAAAATTAATTATAATTTTGTTTTTTAATATATAACTCAATTTTTTAAGTTACAATTTTTATCACCACATGAATGATTACTTTCTTAATTTTTTCTTTTTTTATTTATTAATTCATTTTTCATTAAATTATAAATTTTGCATTTTTATAAAATAAATTAGACTCAAGTTCGTTTCTTAAATAATCACCCGCTAAATTTAAATCGGGGATCTCTGCGACTGCAACGCACCCTTCAATAAAACTTTATTTTCTCTATATTCCGTAGACATTTTTATACATCACGATCGTTCTCCATCTAAGCTCCGTGAATGGTTTAAAAAAATATCGAATTTTCAAAAAAACCGCTCTTTTGATGGTTTTTTGATCATAACTCTCGTAATAATGGTCGAAATTCAATGGTTGTTTGTCAAAAATTTTCGTTTTTAGATGACCTTCACAGCAAAGAATACAAAACAAATATACGAAATGTTTTTAATCGAGATTTTTGAATTTCAAGTATTTAACTGTGTTTTTAAAAAAATATGTATCCTTCTATTTTCTTGAAAATTTTCTATCTTAAACTTCTATCCATTCTTCAACTTTTAAGCCTGGTCCGGTAGTGGGCCTCCCTTATTAAACAAAATGATTAAAAAGTATTTAAAATGATTTGTTTTTTAATCATTTTAAATACTTTTTAATCCTTCAAATCATTTCTAATCCTGTCTCTTATGGACATTTAACGTGTGAAATCATTTTTAATCATTTTTTTTAATCAGGGCTTCCATAATTCCTATTTTTTTTCGATTTTTTAAAATTGAAAAAATTTTTTTTTCGCTATGAATTATTATCAGTACCGATTTATTACTCTGTACACTTGTTTTTTTTGCATATTATAAATTGATTTCGCTATTTTTTGTTCTGAGTAGGGATTGAAAAGCAGTAAGTAATAGTTAATGCTATTTGTAAGCAGTTATAATAAATGTATTTAATTATAAAGAAGCAACTATTTCTAAGCAAAATTTCGAAACATTAGATTTACTATACAATACAGCTAAGACCATTACAGGAGCTCAAAAATTCCATATAATTATTCGAAAAAGCGACGGAGCTATATTCACTAACGAGTCCTTTAGTTCGTAAAACAATCGTTAATGTAAAATTTTCGAAAAAACACGGAAATAATTAAAAACGTTTGTAAAGCCCTATCAACCTGGCAGTGAAAAGTCGGCAGAAACCATCGAAATATGCGTGGGAATTTGTAGCTAATCAGTTGCTAATTAGTTGCTAAAATCACGATTTTGTAGCTCTTTTCAGTTCCACAAAAAACCAATTACTGCTATCTTAACAAAAAGAGCAGTAAAATGATAGGACTGACCGGGAAAAAATGGACTAATGGGTGTAAATTTGTTGCTCAAAAACAGTGAAGAAAAAATTCAGAAAACCCTCGAGTGACGTACAAATTGTTAGCAGTAACTACCGACCAGTATCCATGCTATCGTGACACGTAGTTTTTATTGACAAAACTATGTCATGGATTTCGTTGCTGGTCGCAGATGTCATCAGCAACGCTCACAGAGCCAGCGACAAAATAAAAAATAAAAATCGGCCCAGCTGGGTGACCGGTAACTTATTGCTAGTGTCCATGCTATCGTGACACGCAGTTTTTGTTGAAAAAATTCTGACATGAATTTTGTTGCTGGTCACAGATATCATCAGAAGCGCTCAGAGACCCAGCAACAAAATAAAAACTATGTAACGCTGGGGTACGTCATCCTGCACTTAGTGATGGAAGGGTGCAGTTCGTGGGTCAAAGTTTGCCCCGCTAGCTCTTATGAAACTCTGACTTATTGAATTTAATTTAATAATGCCTTCGCAATAAATTAATTTACCCGAACTGGCCTTACAATTCTAAACTAATACTAGTACTTAGCCTAAAATTCAGTTCGGCGATGGATGTAGTCCTCGATGTCCTTGGACTGGCAACTGGTTGAACCTTGGAAATCGCCTTCTTGGATCGTGATACTGGTACCCAATGCAGTAGCTAAGAAGACCCTTAATTGTCTAATGTGGACTTGGGAAAGCACAGGTGAATTCACTTAAACACTGGTTTCAGTTAATAGAATAATTATTTATTTAACTAATAATTATCTATTATGCCACGTCGCACACACACACTGGTCTATCAGTATCGTTACTGTACTTAACGGTACAGGGCTTCTTACTAATCTATTCAAATAACTGTCTCCGGTATAACAACAGATATCAGTTATTATTTATCACAAACAGATATGATGTAATAAATACTGGATAAATTATTTAACTAATTATAACTGACACTAGACAAGTTACCAACAAATATGAGTTAAGAATAAATTAATCATCAGTAATGACGATCAGCGAACAGGTCAATTACTGCACTTAAAGCAAACGCAAAAGCGGACAAGCTAAAAGCGAAAAAGCCAGAAGTGAAAAAGCACCGGTAACGCGTTAACGCGCTCTTTTATAGACAGAACTGCCGCACTAGTCATGTGACAGTTCTATCCCGATGACAACCGGAGGCGTACGATGCCAACATCGTAACAACTAAAAATCCACTTGATCTTCTGACTTATTGCCAATCACTCGAATTCTTGCCACTTCAACAGTCTTTGCATTTTAAAAATTCTGCCAGAAATTCCGTTGCCGTTCAGAAATGACACCAGCGACGCTTAAAGAGCCATAAATTTCTTGTGTGTTTTTCATGTTTTTTTACAGTTGTTGCCAATTTTTATTGATTTTCCAGTTTCTTGAAGTTTTGTGACTGCATGTATATGCTTCTGAATTAATTTCTATTACGTGTGTATAACTACATATTCTTACGCTTTTTTATTATTTCTATAATTCCAAACAACTCCCAATAATTTCGTTATCTCTCAAGTTTTCGATCTTTTATTTTCAATAGATGAGTGTGTGCCCTCGAGTTTTAGCCCATTTTTTATTTATTATAAAAACGGTTCTTTCTACGGAGACTCTAATTCTTCTGATTGTAGCTTTTGTTAGAACAACAACAGATTGTGAGTTTTCGTTAATCCAATTCGTTATTTTTTTCACCTAGAATTTGTACTTAACGATTGATAGCAAGGACGGTCGAATTCGCGTTTCATTTTTAGGTAGATTTTTCTAAAATCTAACTATTGTATTTGTCTTCATGGTCGATTTTTCAAGGAATTTTGTCACAACCTATCATAATTAGTTGAGTAGGGTTCAAAAATACCATCCGTTAAAAAATTTATACATGTATGTATGTATTGTAACGGGTTTCTCACCACTGGAAATCTACCGGAGTGAAGTCCGAATACACTTACGATTTTTAATGTAACAATCACCACATAAACAATGAACAAAATCGGCTCAGGGTGGCGGATCGGGGAAAGGTCAGGCACTTAAGATTATTATAAATAATTGATCAGAATTAAACAAAAATAATTAATCGTATATTGAACACAGAATAATATATTGATCGGTATCACAACTAAATTTATCGGTTACAAAAAAATATAAATGCCGCTGTCGGCTTGACTCGATATAAACAAACTATCAAAAAAAAAAGTCGTAGTTGATCGAAAAACACAATTAGTTCATTGCTCGGAGAAAACACATTCGGTTGTCGAAATAAAATAAACTCATTTTATTTTTCACAAGGAATACTTGACGAATGACGTCAGAGTATTGTAAACGGAAAGACTCTACTGCCGTATGAATGAGACACGGATAATCCGTAATTCTCAGAATTGCTCGATGAAATAAAATGAAATATAAAATAATATTTTATTTCGGTAACGCGTTAAATTGCACTATCATACCGATTACACGTAATTAATTATTATCGCACTTCACTTGTTAATTAACAAATCGGTTGTACACTTTATTCAGTTTTGGGCCGAGGCTTCGGCTTGTTCACTTGTTCACTTAATCGGTTATTGTTGGTCGAAATTATTGGTCGTGATTGATTGTTCGTTGATCAAACTCGGATTGATCTTACATGTCGTAATTCAAATCGTTCATACGTCGGAATCGAGAATTGTTCAGAGTCGAATTGTTCAAATAAAAAAAAACGTGGCCGTTCAGTTCGGCGTCTATCCCGGATCTCCCGTTTCAATCAAGACGTCGGGTCGATTGCTCGGTCAGAGTCGGAATTTTTGCTCATAGGTGTCACCAGAATTGGCTCACCGGATAACTATTTATTTTATTCAAATAATTTCGAACCTCGGTTCGATGTCGAATTTTCATCATGTTACAATATATATATATATATATATATACATATATATATATATATATATATATGTCGGAAAGTCATTACAACCTTGGGCGTTATCCCGAGTATTGGTCTCAATACTAATATCTCTTATTTTTATTTAAAATATGAACGAATATTAATTATGCAACACAATGATTTAATATTAAAAATATTGTTCATAAATAACGATACTTAGACAAGTAAAAGAATAAAGATAGTATCGCACAAATATCAAAATCCACTAAATACTAATTAATGCAATAATTGATTCCGCAGGGAATTATAATAATTGCAATACACGACAGTCTAATAATATTCAAATAAAACCTGATCGAATAATTTACAAATACTACGGTAAACTAGGCTCGAGAACGAATCCACGGTCGACAGGAAAACTTGTACTCGCACAACGAATGCTCAATCAGAACTAACTAACTCAACTAGTACCAAACTCTGTACTTTTCGTTAAAAACCTTTTTGTCAAAATATTCAAAGAAGAACAACCGTCTCATATTATCTTACTATCTTGTCCTCTGTGTCTTACTATACCCATCCTGTGACCGTGGCTACGTTTGGTGAACAGATGTCCCAGCGAGCCTAAGCCTCCCGTAATAAACATAATCTGCTTAAGTTGTAAACAACTAGAACTTAAATTTTATTATTTAATTGTTACTATAAAAACTAGTCTCGACTGTTGGAAATTTCCCGTCCTATTGGAAAACCCCGCTTTATTCTTTCATCTACGACATATATATATATATATATATATATATATATATTGTAACGAATGTGAAACTGATCTTTTAAATATTTGAATAGCTAGAAAACAAATGCCTTCTTCTCTTGTTTTATAGATTCGCGACAAAAGTCAGTCAGTCTTATATTGACAGTTAAACAGCAAACATTGTATCTCAATAAACTATATATTGCCCTTGCTTTCTTTTACTGCTGTTAATTGTGGTGTTATTATTTCTAATATAAGTGTGTTATCATTGTAGTGTATAAGTAATATTAATTTAAGATACCAATCACTACAATTTGGTGTCAGAAGTGCGCGTAACCTTCGTGTGTATTTACAAATATAAAATAAAATAACTGTCAATATATCGTGACGCGATGGGAAAAGAAAAAGTTTGCAACGATCGTGTTTTTAATATTAAAAAAAGACGTAAATTCAGTGATCAATTAAACGAGTTTAGTGAAAACATATTTTTTTAAATTTGTGATAAAGTGCGCGTGTGAATTTAAATAAATTTAGTGATGAATTAAATAAGTTTTGTGAATATATGTTATTATATTAAAGTGCGTGTAGTAAAATAAGTAAATAAGTAATATAAATAAATACGGTGATGAATGAACTAAAATTTGTGAATATATTTTATAATATAGATTTCAAGTGCGTGTAATAATTTAAACGAATTCAGTGATTAAATAATTAAGTTTTGTGAAAATATTTTTCTTAATCGGTGTCAAAGTGCGTATTTGAATTTATATGTGTGATGTACTATATATAAAAAAAAAAAAATTCGTGATTAATAAATTAGCGTTGTGAAAATATTTCTATTAATTTGTGTTAAAGTGCGGGTATGAGTAATTACGTGTGTGATAAAAATATAAAATAATAGTGATCAAAATATTAAACGTCGGGTAATCTTATTTTTTTTTTTAACAAAACAGTGAAGCCGGAAGAATATATTATTAGCATCAATTGAGGAGTTGAAGTTCAATTTATGGACAACTCGAAATTCAGAAAAGATAAGTATCATTATTTAATAATAATAGTAGTTAGGTAAAATTAAAATAAAAGAAACATCATTTTATCAAACATAAACTAACTAAAAATATCGTGACATCTAACCGCTCTTTTGTTTTGTAATCGAGTGACGTAATTAATAAACCGGGTATATTGAATGATTTTGTGTTGAAGAACAATAGATAAAAAATTTTGTATAGATAGTCATTTTTGAAAATTTTTATCTGGGCTATATAATATACCTTAAGTATTTATCGAGTTAATAAATATAGTTTTATACGGATGAAAAGGAAAGTTTTATGAAACTGCTGAGATTACTATCATGAGTTAAATTAACAAAGAAAAAAGTCGATATTAACGGAAATAATTAAAAAATTTATTTACTTCAATGCGATTGGGAGGGTCCTTATGAAATTGAAAATAGGCTAAATAACGTAGTTTATAAAATTAGAAAAATACCAAATGAAAATATAAAATCATGCATGTAAATCGTCATGTACCATATTGTGATCAATAAGAGGAAATAAATGAGAAGTCCGGCTGGGGCCCTGAACGATCTCAGTGTAGACGTTGTAAAGGGTTGCCGGGATTCTGTAGTCAATTAGTAAGTCTAGGATATCTTGCAAACTGATAGAATTGAAGATATCTGAACGACTGCTAAAGACTGGTATAGTCCTTAGGAGAAGTCTGGCAGTGGACCCTGAATAGCCACACTGTAGACGTTGCTGAAGAGTTCCCGAGATTCTGAAAGAACTCTGGCTGAGGGCTCTGAACGATCTCGGTGGTAACGTTGTTCAAGGGATTTCCGGGATTCTATAAGGACTGAAAATGTTCTGGGTTTGAGTATATTAGCTGAAGGGAAGTCTGGCCGTGGGCCTTGAACGATTAATCGTTGCGGGGTTCCCGAGATTCCTCAGTCATTGATCGGAGGACTGGATACTTCTTTTGATCTAAGTGAGCTCAACGAGGGTCAAAAGTTTGATTCTGAGGACTTATCAATGGCTAAGAGCAACCTGACTGGAGCTTTGGGATCCATCCGGAGTTGACACAGTCGACATTTCTCTTTTGTTGATGGCCACGACTTCTGAGAGATAGATGGATGCCCTGGAGAGTTTCCGAGGAGCTTTTAGGGAGAAAAATGAAATTCGTTGCAACGTGTGTTATTCAGTATCATTGATATGTTAGCTATAGATGACATATCGGAGAATGGTCTGGATGAATCGAACGGCAGAACATTGAGCATTTAAGATCGAAATTATTAAATTGATCACGATAATAAAAGTTTATAATTAACAACTGATAAATAATAGGATGTAACGATAAAATATGTTTAGCTATAAAACTTATAAAAATTTTGGAGATACTCGTTTTGTTTATTTATTATGTGCAGATAATATTTCCAATTTCATTGGGGAAGGAGAGAAGGAGTCCATTCCTGGTCCTTCAAGGAGGAGAGGAAGGAGTTCCTGTTCCCATCCCGTATCTAATCCCATTCCCATTGAAAATCCATTCAATCAAGAGGAGGGTTACATTTTTAATTTTATTTATTTTGATTCGTTGAATAGGAAAATAGAGTCACGTGTACTGATTAACTTCTTAGCAGAATATTTTATTTTTTTATTATCAATTCTTAGCTCAATTAAACTATAGACTATTTTTTTATTTTTTTATTATCTTTGCGTTAGCCTACAGGGTTGTTTTTGGGCTATGGTGTTTTTTTCCCTGTAGGGTGATAGATAGGGTGTGTTGGGACCATAGCGGAATCGAACGAAGATTGCAAATGGTTTTAATTTCAATTAAGTTCGATTCTTTCAACACAATTTTTATCGGGACGATAATTTATTGAGACGGGGGTAGTGTAACGAATGTGAAACTAATCTTTTAAATATTTGAATAGCTAGAAAACAAATGCCTTCTTCTCTTGTTTTATAGATTCGCGACAAAAGTCAGTCAGTCTTATATTGACTGTTAAACAGCAAACATTGTATCTCGATAAACTATATATTGCCCTTGCTTTCTTTTACTGCTGTTAATTGTAGTGTTATTATTTCTAATATAAGTGTGTTATCATTGTAGTGTATAAGTGATATTAATTTAAGGTACCAATCACTACAATATATATATATATATATATATATATATATATATATATATATATATATATATATATATATATATTAGGGTGATTCAAAAAATAACGAGTTTGTTTTTTTTTCTTGCAAACAAGTTCAAAAGTTTCATTTAGATAAATAAGACGCCTGTGAAAATTAGAGCTCTTAATATTAACATTAAGAGGTTCCGCATTGCACTTTTCTATTTTCCATAAGAATAACATGGAAAAAATTGTTTTTGCGTCTTCTGATTTTTATAAGTAGCTGAGGATGCGTCATAGGAATGATTGGCAGGCATATTTTTGCAGGTAATTGAATGCTTTACAAAAAAAGTTTCTTATCATTTTTTGATAAATCTATTTGTTCAAAAGTTATTTGAGGTTGAACTCGAATTCATATTAAATTTTGAGATCTTTTTACTTTTCCAGCAAAACTATCAAACTTATCAAAAAATTTCACAAGACCTTTTTTGTGGACAATTTTATTCTCTAGAAGTAATCTTGAATAAAGTTTTTTCGAATTCTGCATTGTTTTCTAGTTATTTTTATGTTAATGTTAAGCTCTTAAAATCGATCAGAAGACTATTTTTTTTTTATGAGCTTGACATTAAAAAGAAAATAACTAGAAAACAATGTGGTATTCGAAAAAAATTTATTGAAAATAATTTGTAGGAAATAAAATTGTCTACAAAAAAAGTCCCACGACATTTTGTAATAGATCGCCGGAAAGGTAAAAAGATCTCAAAATTTAATATGAATTCGAGTTCAACCTCAAATAACTTTTGAACAAATAGATTTATCAAAAAATGATAAGAAACTTTTTTTGTAAAGCATTCAATTACCTGCAAAAATATGCCTGCCAATCATTCCTATGACGCATCCTCAGCTACTTATAAAAATCAGAAGACGCAAAAACAATTTTTTCCATGTTATCCTTATGGAAAATAGAAAAGTGCAATGCGGAACCTCTTAATGTTAATATTAAGAGCTCTAATTTTCACAGGCGTCTTATTTATCTAAATGAAACTTTTGAACCTGTTTGCAAGAAAAAAAAACAAACTCGTCATTTTTTGAATCACCCTAATATATTTATATATGGGATATAACGCAGTTTTGAGGACACGATTACGCCTACAATTCTTATCAGATCTTAATGAAATTTTTTGCACTTAGTCTATGTGCGATTACCACGGTTGAGTTCGAAGATGGGCAAAATCGGTTGATTAGTTTAGAAGTTATGGCTTTTTGAAATTTCCATGATTTTTTGAAAAAATCAATTTTTTTTCACATTTAAGTTCATATAATTGTAAAACTAATACTCATAGACAATTTCCGTAAAAAGTATCTGAAAGCTTGTCTAATAAGCTTTAATTTATGACCTCAAACTTTATATTTCGACCATCTCATTCTATAATTTGATGGCCTTGAAGATTTTAATGGAATCAAAAAATGTTGAAAATATGGGTTTCATTCCACATAACTAATGAATTTCCCATTATAATCTAGTTTCATCAGTTGTATTTTATTGTGCACAAAATAACCTGTAAATTTCACAGTTATTTTATATTTTAAAAGTATTCCGTTTATTGCTTATGATGTATCAAATGTACCTCTACTCCCTATGATTGTCACTGGTCTTTTCATTAAAATAGCACTCAAAGTTCTTATCGGATCTTAATGAAATTTTTTACACTTATCCCTGGTTAAAAAAGTGAATTAAAAAGGATTAAAACAGCACACATATTTAATACTACTTAATACTCTTCAATACTCTTAATTCTCCGGAGAATTCAGATCGAACATAAAATGAATCCTTTTTAATTCTCCTTCATCCAGCGAAAAAACTATTATCGTTTTAGGATTAAAAAGAATAAAAAAGGATCAAATATTTTTAATCCTAACTTATCCTTTTTAATTTTAAAATAATAATGCAATGTCTGATCGCGCAGAGGATTCGAAAGTATAAAAGAGGATTCAAAAAAGTTTAATTCTAACTAATTCTTTTTAATTCTAAAATAATATTAAATTTCTATTTCCGTGGAGGATTCAAGAGAATAAAAGAGGATTCAAAAAAGTTTAATTCTAACTAATTCTTTTTAATTTTAAAATAATATTTAATTTCTGTTCTCGTGGAGGATTCGAGAGAATAAAAGAGAATTGGGAAAAGTTTAATTCTAACTAATTCTTTTTAATTCTAAAACAATACTCAATTTCTGTTCTCGCGGAGGATTCAAGAGAAAAAAAAAGGATTCGAACAGTTTACTCTTAACTTATCCTTTTAATTTGGTTACACCGAAAAAATATCTAAAACATACCTGGTATTTGAGTATCATTTTAGTATGTTTTCAGTAGAATTCTAAAAGTATACTCAAATTATACTTATCCATAATAATAATTTAGGTATTTTTTTGAACAATTTATACCAAAGTTATACTAAGATAAAAAAATTAATTTCTTAGATATCGATATGTTTAATGTGTTTAAGTATATTAGTTGAATAATTTATTTATATGTTTTTTTAATAAATAATTCAAAAAAAAAGAAACAAAAGTGATAATTGACTGGGGTTCCGAACTTGTGACTTCTCACTTGAGAGTCTCGTGAAGTCCTCATAGCGCTATCACAGGTCTTCATGAAATAAACAATTTTATTTTTATTTATGGTTTGATTTTTTTATGCATTATATTTATGTTAACCATTTATACTATTATTGTAATAGAATCAAATTAATAATAAATTGATGATAATTGTATGTCTAGCAAACACAAACAGAAACATTTCCTTTAACAGTGAAATTTTTTTTTATTTTGGTAAAATAAAAAAAAAAGTAAATAAGTATTTACTACTCAAAAGCATTATAATACTAAACACTTAATTGAAATAGTATTTGTATAATTTTCTATGTAGGCAATAAATTTATTTACTTCAAATTTCAAAGAAACATTTTTCTTCTACCAGGTAAAGATTTATATAGATAGATATTGTCCTCAACCTCTCTGATTTCGGTATAATTTGAGTATAAATCGTGTTTGAAATAGATATTTTTTCAGTATCATTTAAGGATGAAAAATTCAAAAACATACCCAAAACATGAGACGATTTGAGTATAATCTGGGTATACATTGGGTATAATTCGTCAAGCATACCGAAATATTTATCGATTTCTACTACACTGGAAATGAACCCAAAAGAAACTTAAATTTTCGGTATAAACAAATTCGCTAGGAATTTTAAAATAATATTCAATTTCTGTTCTCGCGGAAGATTCAAGAGAATAAAAGAGGATTCGGAAAAATTTAATTCTAACTAATTCTTTTTAATTCTAAAATAATGTTGCAATTTCTGTTCTTCCCGAGAATCCGAGAGAATAAAACAGGATTCGAAAAAGTTATATTCCATCTTATTTTTTTTAAATTCAAAGTCATGTTGCAATTCCTGTTCTCGCTGAGAATTCGAGAGAATTGTAACCACAACAAAAAAAATTATTTTTCTTTTAAACTTTAAAAAAACAAAATAATAATGATTAGTAATTATTTATATATTAAAATTTTATTCTGGGAAAGAAAAGAAATAATAATTTTATACGTGAAATTTTATTTTTTTTATGGAGAAATTTTTGGAAAAAAAAAGTAATTGAAAGAGAAAAAGGCAACGGGAAAAAAATGTGAGAGTGATCGTGAGACGCTCGCCGACCGACAATCTGGCGGGAGAGAGTAAGTGAGTGAAAGTTAGTTCCACGCTCACCGCTAGAGCGTGCGGGCTTTTTGGATATGGACACTTATAGTAGAAGTGTTAAAAGCAAATGCAGCGGACGTTATCGTCAGTCATCACTCCACTGCTATAACAGGGATTTTTTAAATTAAATTAATTATTTTATTTGAATTTTTATTCGACTGCGCTCTCGGCCCACGCATTACCGTTGCCCCCACGCCGTCAAATAAATTAATACTGGGACTGTTATTGATTGGTTAAAATCTTTCGGCCGTGTGACAAACGGGTACCATGAGGGGCCCCGAGTCCCGCCTGTTATAGGTTGACAGTAAATTTTATAAAGAAGTATACGGTACTGACGTCATCCGAGAGTGGGGACTTCGCTGCTTCGTAGCTACTCAGAGTCTAACGACCACTGATTAATTAATTAATACTCAATAATCTTAGAATTTAAATTACATTTAATTTAGCAGGTATTCTCTTAGAGATACTGAGTCCCACAGACCGTTCTCTAGGAGGTGCTGAAATTTAGTTTGGTAGAAATTATTAAACATTGTGACCTTGGTGATGAGTCTCACCGACCGCATCACTGGAAACTTTAAGAAAAATAAAAACCCAGAACTTTAGGCGGTAATGAATTTTATAATTGCGGACAGAGTGTGTGTGTGTGTGATTTGAAATGGATTTTGCCTCGCCAGCACATTATTTAGAATAAGTGATAATTGTTATTATAATTTGAGAAATTTATATTAAACTGAAAATTAATTAAATTTTAAAACACTTTAATATTGTCGGGAAATTTAAAGATTTATTATTGTTAAAAACATTGAATATTAAATTAGAGAACATATCTGTTTGCCACAAAATTGTTATAAATAAATTTGGATATATTTTATTTAATTTATTGAAATAATTATTCTCGATCGACTAATGATGTTGAGTCTGACGACCACTCATTAAGTGATTGATTAAATTAATATTAGAACCTAACTCTGCAGCTGTGTGGTCCAGCCTTGATAAGGAGATTTTCGGACTCATCCTTGAGATTTCTTTTATTCTCTGCTTTGTTTGCCTTGCACACGATACTAAGAGATCGTGCAAATTTTACTCTCAGTGGCGCCCTTAGAACTTTTGAGTTCAAAAGGTGTCCAAATTGTGACCTCGTAAGCCTCGTCATCAAGACCACGGAAGTCGAGGGGTACCCAGTTATACTGCTACCAAGTGAACTTTGCGTAGCAGAGTGGAAAGTACCTACTGGTAGTGGCGCAGTATACCCTGCACCAGGTCCTATGTGTATATCTGGTATAGATAATATATTATATTTGGTATAACCAGTGGTCTTCCCCATGAACAATTCGGGATATCCATCCCAGTTCGGGCTCTCTATATTTATCTTGGGAACAGTTCTTTATTCTATTCGATTTCTCTGAAGAGAATTAAAAAGTATTAAAAATTTCTAAATATCCATTCTTCTTAATACTATTTACTTCTCTAAAGAGAATTTAAAAGTATTAAAAATTTCAAAATATGAATTCTCCTTAATTCTATTTAATTTTCTGAAGAGAATTAAAAAGTATTAAAAATTTCTTAATATGAATTTTTCTTAATTCTATTTAATTCTCTAAAGAGAATTTAAAAGTATTGAAAATTTCAAAATATGAATTCTCTTTAATTCTATTGATTTCTCTGAAAAGAATTTAAAAGTATTAAAAATTTTAAAATATGAATTCTCCTTAATTCTATTTAATTCTCTAAAGAGAATTCAAAAAGATTCAATTGATTTTTAATCCTCTTTAATTCTCTTTCTTAACCAGGGATTCTATAGACAATTACCTTGATAAAGTTCGATCAAGTTCTATAGACAATTACCTTGATCAACTTCGAAGATGGGCTGAATCGTTTGAATAGTTTTGAAATTATGGCTGTTTAAAATTTTCATGATTTTTCGTAGAAATCGATTTTTAATCACTGCTAAAACTTCTATAACTTCAAAACTAATATTCATAGACAATTTCCGTATAAAGTATTTGAAAGCTTGTGTAATAATCTTTAATTTATGACCTTAAGCTTTATGTTTTGACTATTTCTTCCAATAATTTGATAGCCTTGAAATTTGTAATGAAATCAAAAAATGTTGAAAAGCTGTATTTTATTGTGAACAAAATAACCTGTAAATTTCACAGCTATTTTATATTTTAAAAGTATTTCTTTTAGTATTGAAGATGTTTCAATCGTACCTGTACGTCCTATAATTAAAACTGGTCTTGCCATCGTAATAGCGATTACAATTATGATCTCATATTAATTAAATTTTCTATACTTTGTTTACGTGAAGGTTAGTTTAATACATTACCTATATAATGTTTTGTCAAATCAACTATCTGAAGTTCTCTATCGAAAATAGTCGTTGTCTTTTTTTACCCTCACTCTAAGAAAACGAGTCGAATATCATATCATGTCTATACACTAACATGTATCACAAGATCTGTATGTATGTAACTTTTTATATAGATTAATTGGAAAATCTACCTTCCATTTCGGCTGCCGAATGGCCTTTTTTGTTTTATATTTTAATCTATTATTGAGTTTACCATTTTTTTAATCATTTTAGATAGCCCTTCATTATGCCACGTGGAAGGCCTCCATCTGTCGAATCAGAACAGATTGTTGATGTTATTCTGGACCATTTGGATAAAATTATAATTTCAAATGGACAAATTATCGATAAAAATAATTCAGTTTGGGAAACAATAGCAACAAAGCTCAATAACTTGATGGAGCCGGGTTTCTTGTACAGCTACGTTACAGATAGTCGTTATGACATAAAACAAAAATCGTTCGAACGTCAAAATATTCATCTAAACGTATCATTGGATTCCACGATACCTACAGTGACAGAAAAATCAATAGATTCCAGTAATGCAAGGAACTTGAGTTTTCACGAAAACATTAAAAGGTCGTAGGTAATATATTTCAAGAAAGAAGGATTTAATGATTTAAATATTACTGAATATCGTCAATGTAATAGTAGAAAAAGAAGAAAGAAAGTTACTTCTTACAAAGCTTTGAAACCTGAGATTTGGGAGGATAAAATTAACGATAAGCTGGTAGAATCAACGAAAATAACAACGAAAATCACAAATCGACGAATGCTCTGGTACATTTTCAGGTTTGTTTCCTACAGAAGTTTTGAATTTGGAAAGATAGAATTTTACTTTAGGGTTGTTAATTTATAAATACGATAAATTATTACTTTTCAATGATAAAAAACGAGAAATAATTGAGACCATTTGATTTTTCAATAATTCATGCATATAATTTTCAAGTCAACAGGTCTTTCAGTTAAAAAATTTGTTACCGAGATCTTAATAGTATGAACATTAATAAGGTTAATTTATTAGTCGATAACTTTTGAGGACACTGTTGCATTTATGATTAATTTTTAACGTATAGAATATTTCAGTCGATTCCTCTGGGTTCTAGACGATATAACGTAAACTATGGCACGCCGTTTTACTATTTAATGTTAACAAATAAATTAGAGAAAAAATAAATTGTCATAAAAAAATTGAAATAATTTTAATCGAGGCATAATTGAAATGCGACACATTAATTTTATTATCATGCATAATTTTTATTAAAAATAATTATTATCTCCTGACATAATAATAATCTGGTTATTTATAATTATGTTCTGACATAAATATTTTTGATTATTTAAAATTATGGTGCCACATAATAAAAATGAATTACATTATCATTATGTGTTTAGATAATTTTAATCATGATATATTATTATGTACTGACATAATTGTAATGAGTTCTATTAAAATTATGATCTTCATACTAAAAATATGTTGAATTTAAACTATACTATCCTATAAAAATAATTGGAAGATTTTGAGTTATGAGAGCTAATAATATATTAATTTTTTAGATATTCAGGCATTCTGAATTAAAATTATGTACATAATGGAAATTCAGAATTAAAATTATGTACATAATGAAAATGCGAGAATTAAAATTATGTACATAATGGAAATGCGAGAATTAAAATTATGTACATCATAAAAATTCAGAATTAAAATTATGTACATAATGAAAATGCGAGAATTAAAATTATGTACATAATGGAAATGCGGAATTAAAATTATGTACATAATGAAAATGGTAGAGTTAAAGTTATGTACATAATGAAAATGGTAGAATGAAAATTATGTACATAATAAAAATTTGGAATTAAAATTATGTACATAATAAAAATTCGGAATTAAAATTATGTACATAATAAAAATTCGGAATTAAAATTATGTACATAATAAAAATTCGAGAATTAAAATTATGTACATAATAAAAATGCAAGAATTAAAATTATGTACATAATGGAAAGTCGGAATTAAAATTATGTACATAATGAAAATGGTAGAATTAAAATTATGTACATAATGTAAATGCGAGAATTAAAATTATGTACATAATGAAAATTCCGATTTAAAATTATATTCACAATAAAAGCTGTGTATATGGGTCAGTATCTGTATGTGTACGAGCGTGAGCGTGTATTTGAGTATATGTAGCGTGAAAAACTAATCATAGGGGGGCTTACATAGCTATTTATAGAACATGTATGGTCTTGTATGGTTTGTATAGAACTATACATAGGTATATCTGGCTACCCTGGTAGGAAGGGACCATTGGACAAGGCTCGGACCAGGCATTGGCCGGTCGTCATGCCAGAGTTCCGAGCCTTGGCGCAAGCCTTAGTCAAGCCTTTGCTGAACCTTTGGGTGAGCACTGGTCTATAACAGGGCTAAGCTGCTACTCTGGTCGTCCTTACAAAGGGCGCCACTGGAAGTAATAATGGCCTCCCAGAGCCGGATCTTAGATCATCAGGGTCGGTGTAAAATTGATTTGTAAGAGAAGGAAGAGGAAGGATAATTTACAATTAATTAATTTATTTCACAATTAACAATTTTAACCTTTATTTATTCAACCTTGACAATATTTATTTAAACCTTTATTTTATAAACCTTATTACCTTTTTAAATCTTATAAACTTTATTACCTAATGTCAACTACCTTTGACTATATCACACACACACTCACACTGAGTCCCCTGGACTATAATACACACACTCGACTTAACTCTATTTTCCACGCGGTCGACAAGACCCTCTACGTGGCTAACATTTTCCCGCGCGGTCCCCTGGACCCTCTACGCGATATAACTTCTTTGCAACAAATTTACGCGGTCCCCTGGACCCTCTACGTGATATAACCTTATTTACGCATCCATAAATTTCCTAAGTACACTATCCACACTCACACACTTTAGAACATAAAATTCCATTATACCTATTTTCTGATTTAAATTAATTTCCATATAATTAATTACTACACTTTAAAATCACTATCAATTAACCACAACTAATTTCTTATAGACGTTAACCTTTCTTTTACCAACAATTTTGTTAAGCCGGTTTTAGGATTTATTTTATTTTACCGCTTAACAATTTATTCACTGACTCTATATCCAATACTCAAAACTTGAACACGTTTTACTTTACGACACATTAAACGTTTATATTTTGTTTATTTGATTTTATTTAATTTTATTTAACTTAATTATAATTAATTTATCCTATTATTAGTGACCCGACTAGAATTTCTTCCTGATTTGCCTGAAGTACCATAAGGACCTTATCAGGTTAATATAAGGTTTGCCTTATTAGGACAAACCTGACAAGTTCCTTGTCAGGACCTCATCAGGATATCCCTATTCAAAAAAAGGTTATTTGCCATCGGGTCAACCCGACGAGTTCCTGATCAGGACCTCATCAGGATATCCCTATTCAAAAAAAAGTTATTTGCCATCGGGTCAACCCAACGAGTTCCTGATCAGGCCCTCATCAGGATATCCCTATTCAAAAAAAAGTTATTTGCCATCGGGTCAACCCGACGAGTTCCTGATCAGGACCTCATCAGGATATCCCTGTTCAAAAAAAAGTTATTTGCCATCGGGTCAACTCGACGAGTTCCTGATCAGGACCTCATCAGGATATCCTTATTCAAAAAATAGTTATTTGCCATCAGATCCACCTGACGAGTTCCTGATCAGGACCTCGTCAGGATATCCTTATTCAAAAAAAAGTTATCCCATCCCTTTAAATATTCCATTTACAGGCTAAAAATTATACAAAGTACAAAAGAATATTATATAAAAATCACCTCAATCATTGCAGCACAGATTTTTTACTTCTTCATCAGTTTTTCTTTGACATCATAATAAATATTATATTTACACTTTCAAGATCACATGTGTATGTCAGCGCAGTGGATAGCATCGAGGACTTTGAATCGGAAGGACGCAGGTTCGAGCCCAGCAGTCATCGGGATTTTTTCATCAATAAAAAACATGTTTACTTCCTCTAATTAATGCTCTCAATACGATAGATAACATTCTCGATCAAATTAAAATTCTCTTATTTTTTTTTTGCAATTTAATATTTTTTTAAAAATAATTACTAATAAGGTAATCCTGATAAGGATTTGATGAGGATATCCTGGTAAGGTCCTGATAAGGCAATCCCGATAAGGACCTCATGGGTCTTAAGCGTTACATCCATATCAGGATCCTCGTCAGGATATCCTGATCGGGACCTTATTTAAAATAAGGTTAACCCGATAAGGACCTCGTCAGGCCCTTGTTGTCTTGTAGTTTTATTAATTTCGCTCGATTATTTTCGGCAATGATCGGAAAGCTCCTCCCTTACTTAATTATGATTGGGCCTAGTGTGAGAGTATTTTCAATTAGCGCGCCCATCGACAAGTCGAAAAACTTAATCGAATGCTCAATTGGGGTAGCAGATAAGGTAGGTGGCCATCAGTGACAAATCACGATTTTGGTCAATAGAATTACCCAATTTACCCCGTTACAGGTCCAAACCTTGAATGATGTCCATGTTCCAAGCCTTGAGAAACAAAATTTCAATCCTCGGCCAAGGCTTGGGAAACAAAAAATCAAGCCTCGGCCAAACCTCGGGGAGTAAAAAATCTAAGGCTCATCCAATGCTCTATCTAAAATATTATCATTTAAATTAATGAATATAATTAAAAAAAAAGTTTGATCGCACTTTTGTCGACATTACATTGGAGTGTAATTAACTAATTACTGAATTAATGGGAAATAACGAATAAAATTATTCGGGGGCTACCGGGGTTCGAACTGAGATCCTTCTGGTTACTAGGCCGGGACGCTATCCACTGTGCTAAATCTGATGTTCAGATAATCAAGAGTTTTTTGTTTGTTAATTATTTAAATATAATTTCATCTAGAAATACTAGATAGACGTATATTTTTTATTTATTTATTTTTTTATTTATTAATTTGTAATTTTATGTTTTGATATATACCCGACTAGAATTTTTCATATGGGCCTGACGAGGTCCTTATCGGGTTAACCTTATTTTAAATAAGGTCCCGATCAGGATATCCTGACGAGGATCCTAATATGGATGTAACGCTTAAGACCCATGAGGTCCTGATCGGGATTGCCTTATCAAGACCTTACCAGGATATCCTCATCCAATCCTTATCAGGATTACCTTATTAGTAATTATTTTTAAAAAAATATTAAATTGCAAAAAAAAAATAAGAGAATTTTAATTCGATCGAGAATGTTATCTATCGTATTGAGAGCATTAATTAGAGGAAGTAAACATATTTTTTATTGATGAAAAAATCCCAATGACTGCTAGGCTCAAACCTGCGTCCTTCCGATTCAAAGTCCTCGATGCTATCCACTGCGCTGGCATACACATGTGATTTTGAAAGTGTAAATATAATATTCATTATGATGTCAAAGAATAACTGATGAAGAAGTAAAAAATCTGTGCTGCAATGATTGACATGATTTTTATATAATATTCTTTTGTACTTTGTTTAATTTTTAGCCTGTAAATGGAATATTTAAAGGGATGAGATAACTTTTTTTTGAATAAGGATATCCTGACGAGGTCCTGATCAGGAACTCGTCAGGTTGACCCGATGGCAAATAACTTTTTTTTGAATAGGAATATCCTGATGAGGCCCTGATCAGGAACTTGTCAGGTTGACCCGATGGCAAGTAACTTTTTTTTTGAATAGGGATATCCTGATGAGGTCCTGACAAGGAACTTGTCAGGTTTGCCCTAATAAGGCAAACCTTACATTAACCTGATAAGGTCCTTATGGTACTTCAGGCAAATCAGGAAGAAATTCTAGCCGGGATAGAACAAGATTTTTAATGGAGAACGAAAAAAAAAATGTCCGTTTCAAACAGAGCATCCTAGTAATTATACATTATTGTATTAAAACTAGTATGATTTTTCAAAATTACTGTAGAAATTTATATAATTTCATAACATTTTAATAGACGTTTGTATCGTCCCGGGAAAAAAAAATCGGTCTGTCAGTTGACCCTGCGGGCCAGCCCCAAAACTTCCCACTGTTTTCGAGCTCAAGAACCTCGAAAACATTATTGTGAATACATTTTCGAGCTCTTCGAGCTCGAAAATACGTTTGTATGCTGTTGTTTTCGAAAAAAAACGTTTTTCACCATTTTTTCTCCAACGATATCTCTCAAACTCATAAACCGATTGAGACGGTTGAGGTGGCAATCGACGCGTTTTATCAATTTCTAAAGCTGATTAAATTTTGAATTCGATTTATCGAGTCGTTTTTGAGATATTTCAGAAAAAATAAAAAAAATTTTTTTTTTTCATTCTTTCGACAACGGTTTCTCTTGAACGAATGAACCGATTATGATGGTTGAGGTGGCATTCGACGCGGCTTGTCAATATCTTGAAGCTGTAAGAAATTGAGCTTGATCGGTAGGGCTCGTTCAGAGACATTCCAAAAATAAAACTTTTTTAAAAATGTTTTTTTTTATAACGTTTAATGTGCTTGAGGGATTGATCCTAAAATCGTCTGGGCTCTAGAGCTTTATAAGCCGCGTCGAATGCCACCTCAACCATCAAAATCGGTTCATTCGTTCAAGAGAAACCGTTGTCGAAAGAATTAAAAAAAAAATTTTTTTTATTTTTTTTGAAATATCTCAAAATCGACTCGATAAATCGAATTCAAAATTTGATCAGCTTCAGAACTTAATAAAACGGGTCGATTGCGACATCAACCGTCACAATCGGTTCATTTGTTTGAGAGATATCGTTGGAGAAAAAATGGTAAGGAACTATTTTTTTCGAAAAGAACGGCATACAAAAGTATTTTCGAGCTCGAAGAGCTCGAAAATGTATTCACGACAAAGTTTTCGAGCTCAAGGAGCTTGAAAACAGCGGGAAGTTTCTGGGCTGGCCCGCAGGGTCAACCGATAGACAGATTTTTTTAACAGGGGTACCCTTGTAGGATCTCTTGGGGATTTTCCTATTAGGACTGCCCAATAAGGGAATTGAGAAATTACCTTGATCAAGTTCGAAGATGAGCAAAATCGATCGGATAGTTTAGAAGATGTGGATGTTTGAAATTTTTGTTGAGTTACTTAAAAATAGCATTTTTTACTTTATCCTTATAGAACTGTTGAACCAAAAGCGATAACTTAATATTAGCTTGAGATGTTTCTAGCAGAAATCGACGTGTATCATTAAGTTCTACACCTGATTAGATTTTAGGATCAATTCATCAAATCATTCCTGAGCAATTTCAAAAAATCTGAAAAAAAAATCTAGGCAACGGTTGGCCCTGCAGGCCAGCCCTAAAACTTTCCGCTGTTTTCGAGTTCCAGGATCTCGAAAACGTTCAAGCCTAGGCCCTATGGTTTGATTTTTGTTAAATCGAGCCTTGCCCGCATGAAAAAACTTTATATGTGAAAACATATATGATAGAATATATGAATATTATAATGTGATATATTGTACAATATATTAAATAATATTTATATTTTTGCCGTATTAATATATGATAATATATTGAAAAAAAATATATTGCTAGAATATATTATCAATATATTCATCAATATATGACTTTTTATGTATGTTTTACATATATATTTCAATATATCTTTTTTATATTGATATATTATATTGAAAGTAGTATATTTATTAATATATAGTATTTTTTATATTTTTTATATATGTTTTCCAATATATTGCAAAATATATGGTTTCCAATATATCGTAAAATATATGGCACTTTTTTTACTTTTCTTAGGTTATTGCCAGTAAATATAAGGTCAATAAAAAGAAGGAGAAAAAATAATAAATTTGACTTTTTTTGTGGAATTGTGTAGAAATTGAAAAAGTATATTGAAAAAATAAAATTTTCAATATATTGCGAAAAATATAAGTTTCAATATACTGGAAAAATATAATTCCAATATACCGCGAACCATATATTTAATCATATAAATTCTTTCATATATAATCAATTATATAGAGACCATATACCACTAATTATATGAGCCAAAATATATGGATATATATATCAAGTTTATTATATTATATTATAAATTGTATATATACTATCCATATATGATAAGAATATATTGAGCATTATATGAGATAATATATATAGAAAAATACAAAACATTATATACAAGTAAATATATTATGATAAATATATAATCCAATATATGTAAAAAACATATATTTTTCAATATAGATATTTTTGCCGCTATATATTTATCACATATTCACCATATATTGTTTTTTATACTGTTAACAATATATAGCTTTTCCATGCGGGTGGCCGCTGACCATTGGCCAATGCCTCAGCCTAGCTTAAATTTTTATTTAATATTAAAATTATCAACTTTACATGTATCTATATATATGTATATAGAGAAGACCAGGGCAAAACGGTCCACCGAGTATACGATTAATATCAAGAGTTGAAATTTTCTAAAAAGGAAAATTATTTGATATACAATAATTTTCATTTAATTTGTTATTGCTATGTACAAAACTTTAGTTAACATAAATGTTAAAGTTCAATAAACAATATAGTGGAGCTACTTGATCTTACTCTTAATTCATTCATTTATATCAAATCGTACACTGTAAAAAATTCGCGGAGTGAATGCGGATAAAATCCGGAGTGAATGCGGAGTGAATGAATTTTTAATTATTCACTCCCCTCGGAGTGAAATTCACTCCGGAGGGGAGTTTTAAAAATGTTATTAATAAAATATAACTCCCCTCAATAAAATCGAAGTAAAAATTCGCGTATTACATTATTGATCAGCTGATATGCACACACATACGCACATACATATTTAGGCACACATACGCACATACATATTTAGGCACACACGCGCACTCGCACACACACGCACGCACACATTTGCACACCCGCACACATTCAAACACTCACACGCACATAATTGTACACACAAGCCCACATTTGCACACACACACACACACACACACACACACACACACACACACACACACACACACACACACATTGTTTAGCAGTTTAATATAAATTAATATAAATTTATTTAAGTATTAAAACTCCGGACCGGAGTGAATTGGGAGTGAAATAAAATCCGCGTCACTCCGAGATTACTCTGCTAAAAAAAAACTCCCAATTCACTCCGCATGCGGAGTGATTTTTTTCAAAACTCCAGAACTCCGAGTGGCGGAGTGAATGCGGAGTGAATTCGGATTTAATTTCACTCCGAATTCACTCCGGATTCACTCCGGATTTTTTACAGTGTAAAATTACAAATTAATAAATATATGTCATTACTCATCAGACAATTTTAACTTCATTAAATAAAACTACATTTCACCTCATCTTTACGATCTAATATTTCTGAATTAATTTGTATTTGAATAATTAATAAGCAAAAAAATCAGGATTATCTGAACATCAGATTTAGCACAGTGGATAGCATCCTGGCCTAGTAACCAGAAGGATCTCAGTTTGAACCCCGGTAGCCCCCAAATAATTTTATTCGTTATTTCCCGGTAATTCAGTGATTAGTTAATCACACTCCAATGTAATGTCGATAAAAGTCTGATCAAACTTTTTTTTAATTATATTTAATAATTTGAATAATGATATTTTAGATCGAGCATTGGGTGAGCCTTAGATTTTTGTTCCCCGAGGTTTGGCCGAGGCTTGATTTTTTGTTTCCCAAGCCTTGGCCAAGGCTCAATTTTTCGTTTTCCAAGACTCGGCCGAGGCTTGATATTTTAGTTTATCAAGGCTTGGAACATGGCTACCATCCAAGGCTTGAACCATGGCTCGCCCAATGATCAGCCAAGGCTTGACCCAAGCCTTGCTCTAAGTCGAGGAGCATTGACTGACGACGGACCAAGGCTTGGTCCAAGCTTTGGCCAATGGTTCCTTCCAACCAGGGATATGTTCGACATATAGCCACATATCGGCATAAATAGTCCATCGACAACGAAAAATTTTTTAACAAGTCTACCCATAGAGGAAAATACGACGGGGCCAGATATGGGCCACGCTTGGCGCAATGCTGTCAATCTCTGGCCCATGCTTGTAAACCCGCTTGGGCCCAGCTTTGGTAAAAGTCTGGGATGATAACAGGGTGCCAGGCTTGGTTGTTACCATTGGCCCAGGCATCATTGCCAAAGCTGGCCCATGCGTGGTGGCCAGATCTGAGCCATACTTGTTTACCAGACCTGGCCCATGCTTGCTTGCCAGACTTGGCCCATGCATCGACAAAACAAATAAATTTAATTTAAAAAAAATTTTATTATTATTATCCTAATAGAGTTTGTGATCATTAACGTTTAAACTATTTAAGTGAGGTAAATGACGTGAAAAAACTCGGTGAAAATTCTGCTGGGCTCTGGGCGCGAACTGCCGTCCTTCTGATCGCTAGGTTTGAACGGTAGCTACTGGACGAACCTACTAATGTTGAACTGAAACTTTTATATGTTGTACTTGTTCATTTTACTACAACCACTTGGTTTTATGAAATATAAAGAGCTATTAAATAAATATTTTCGATTAAGAAAAAAATAATAATTTCGTATTATTTTTATTATAATTACATAATTTTTAAAAATAAAATTTATTAAATTTAATTGATTATTTATCAAGAACCCAGTTGAATTGTCTTGCTCTACCACCAATATTAAAAATAACATTTTTTATAAAAATTCATGAGTTATTTCTTACTTAAATTAATTTTTATAACTAAACTTATAAAATTACGGTTGTTGATTGCAAATAACAACGAACTAAAAAATATTTCAATTATTAGTTGTAAATAATTTTAATCGCAATATTATAATATTTATTGATTAAAACTTATTTCAATTCAAAAATAAATAATTATTAATTTAAAAAACCATAATAATGAGTTAATTGAATAATTAATAAAAAACGTGGGTTAACCAATTCTGGCCCAAGGATGGGGAAACTATAGGTATAGCCGAACTTGGATAATCCTACCTTGGCCCAAATCTGGCTTGCCATTGAATGATCAAGGCAGGGGAACCTAGTCTTGACCTAAGCTCGGGTAATGATTGGACCCAAGAATGGGCCAATATAGACGTGCCAAAGCTAGGTTCCCCAGTGCTGAGCCAAGGAGGGCCCCTTCGTTCAACTCTGGCAGCTCCTGCATGGGGTGTAGTGGGCTGGCCTTCACAAGGTCCGTGATTCGAGTACTGAACGAACGTGAGTTTTTTTTTTCTCGGCCGATATGCATAATAATTTACATATAATTTTAATTTTTATTTAATTATATAAATTTCTTTTCTCCTGGCAAATCTAATCAACACAAATTACCTGGATGTAAGAAAATATTATAAAATGACTTTTCATAAAAAATGGGTTGTTCAGTCGAAGCCCGTGTTAGGTTTACCACTCAACGGCCAAGGCTAGGTCATTCAGTCTTGGTCCATGTTAGGGTTACCATTCAACGGCCATGGTTAGGTTTCACAAACTTGGCCCAAGTTAGGGTGACTCTAGGCTTGGCCAAGGCTAGGTTATCCAGTCTTGGCCTATGTTAGGGTTACCATCCAACGGCCGAGGTTAGGTTACGCAAACTTGGCCCATGTTAGGGTTACCATCCAACGGCCGAGGTTAGGTTACGCAAACTTGGCCCAAGTTAGGGTGACTCTAGGCTTGGCCAAAGCTAGGTTATTCAGTCTTGGCCCAAGCCTGGGTAATCATTGGAATGGCCAAGACTAATTACCCAGTTATGGCCCGGGCATGGGACAGTATAGGTTTGCCAAGATGGGCTTCCCAATAATGTCCCAGGCATGGCCCCGTCATTCAACTCTGGGGCTTCCTGTATGGGTATACATTGCCATAAAAGAAGCATACATGGACCATGCATGTCTATATGCTGTGAGTTACCATGTACAGAACATATATGCTCCATAGATACTTCCTACATGCCTATATATGCGCTATACATGGACATGTATATCAGTTTTTTTACGGGTATGCATCATGAAAACTAAGACTATTAATATGATGAACATAATAAAAATGGTAGAATTTTCATTATGTACATAATTAAAATTCTAGAATTAAAATTATGTCCATAATAAAAATGGTAGAATTTTCATTATGTACATAATGAAAATTCTAGAATTAAAATTATGTACATAATGAAAATTCTAAAATTAAAATTATGTACATAATGAAAATGGTAGAATTAAAATTATGTACATAATGAAAATGGTAGAATTGAAATTATGTACATAATGAAAATTCTTGAATTAAAATTATGTACATAATGAAAATGGTAGAATTAAAATTATGTACATAATGAAAATTCTAGAATTAAAATTATGTACATAATGAAAATTCTAGAATTAAAATTATGTACATAATGAAAATGCTAGATTTAAAATTATGTACATAATAAAAATGTAATAATTATATTTATATGCTACTATAATATTTACATATCTAATTATTATTATGTAGCACAATAATTTTTATTAGCTTAGTTATTTTTATGCCATTGGAAAATTTTTAGTTGGAATTAAAATTATGTTGGAAGATAATAAAAATTCGTCCGTGACAATAAAAATTATGTTAGTACATAATAAAAATTTTTAAATTTAAATTATGACTGTACATAATATTATTCTCAATTAAAATTATGAGCTGTGACATAAAGTTTTTTCATTAATTTTTTTTTATATTAACGCATAATAAAATTAAACCATTTCGTTTATGTAGGGAAAGAAATTTTAATGTTCGATTTATTATTATGTACTAGCATAATTTTAAATATTTCTATTGTCGAAAAGTTTGGTGAACCGAATAGATATTTAGTCTACACATAATTATAATACAATGTTTTTTTTTATGTGGGGACATAATAAAATTTATATATTATTATGTCCCGACATAATAATAAATAATTAAATTTATCTCTGAACATAATGATAACTTAGAATATTTTGTATCTCCTACTATGCATTTTGATTTAATTTTATGTCGGGACATAATAATATATAAATTTTATTATGTCCCTACATAAAAAAAAATATAATTTAAAATATTTCTTCAAATTTTAAAAATAGAATTATTTTTTATTTAGATGAAAAATTTTATGGCAATAAATAGTAAAACGGCGTGCCATAGTAAACAGTAACTAGATTCTTAACATTAATATACACTAAGGCAAAAAATTAAAGGAGCAGAAAAATTTTATAAATTTTTTAGTGATTTTTGGTAGGCTGTAACTTGGTGAAAAATGATCGTATCGAGATTTCAAAAAAAGCATTTTAGAGCTTAAAATCTCTAGTTTTGGTGCATTTTTTTGAAAATTTTTTAAAAGCTCCGGTTATTGCGCAAACATGAGAAATGCCGCGAGACAAAAAATTTCTAAATTTTTTTTTTTTCCCGAAGAGCCCACGGACCGCGGAAAAATTATTTCAACTAAACAAATGCATAGTTCGTTTAGCAAATTTATTCAGCTTCGATTTGGTTTTTTTTTTTAACCTCGTAGGACGATTTGTCGCAGAGATTTCAGCTTTCAAATAGAAAATGATTCTTTTGGCTTTGATCATCGATAGTTCAGGTACCAATGATCGCACAGAAAGTTGAAGGGCGGCGGTGAAAACTTGAATAAATTCTCTAAAAGACCCTGTCATCATTTTTTTTTAAAAAAAATTTCTTTTATTTTCAACAACCATTAGAAGTAAGTACAAAAAAATGTCTTTTTTTGGTTTTTTAGTAAATCAACCACTACTCTGCAAATATCGATAAAAAAAATAATGTTGCCAGGGACTTTTTTAGCTTAATGTACCCCCAAAACCCCTGTTAATTTTCAAATTGATCTATCGAACCGTTTTTTGGGAATCATCGATCAAAGTTTAGCTAAACAATTAAAGGAGCAAGTATTGTTCCTTTAATTGTGTAATCATAATCAAAATGAAAAAAAATTTTTTTTTTTTACTTTTCTCAAATTTTTGCGTTGGTGACTCAGCAAATGCAAAAAATGACAAAAAAAAAATAAAAAATTTCCAAAAAATGTCAAAAAAAAATTTAGAACACAAAAAAAAGTTTCAATTTTTTTTTTCTTCGATTTTATTTGACATTTTTTGGAAATTTTTTATTTTTTTTGTCATTTTTTGCATTTGCTGAGTCACCAACGCAAAAATTTGAGAAAAGTAAAAAAAAAAATTTTTTTTCATTTTGATTATGATTACACAATTAAAGGAACAATACTTGCTCCTTTAATTGTTTAGCTAAACTTTGATCGATGATTCCCAAAAAACGGTTCGATAGATCAATTTGAAAATTAACAGGGGTCTTGGGGGTACATTAAGCTAAAAAAGTCCCTGGCAACATTATTTTTTTTATCGATATTTGCAGAGTAGCGGTTGATTTACTAAAAAACCAAAAAAAGTCATTTTTTTGTACTTACTTCTAATGGTTGTTAAAAATAAAAAAAAAATTTTTTTTTTTCAAAAAATGATGACAGGGTGTTTTAGAGAATTTATTCAAGTTTCTACCGCTGCCCTTCAACTTTCTGTGCGATCATTGGTACCTGAAATATCGATGATCAAAGCCAAAATGATCATTTTCTATTTGAAGGCTGATATCTCTGCGACAAATCGTCCTACGAGGTTAAAAAAAAAACCAAATTGAAGCAGTATAAATTTGCTAAACGTGCTAAGCATTTGTGTAGTTGAAAGAATTTTTTCGCGGTCCGTGGGCTCTTCGGAAAAAAAAAAAATTTAGAAATTTTTTGTCTCGCGGCATTTCTCATGTCTGCGCAATAACCGGAGCTTTTAAAAAATTTTGAAAAAAATGCACCAAAACAAGAGATTTTAAGCTCTAAAATGTTTTTTTTACAATCTCGATACGATCATTTTTCACCAAGTTACAGCCTTCCAAAAATCACTAAAAAATTTATAAAATTTTTCTGCTCCTCTAATTTTTTGCATTAGTGTAGTTAAGGTATTTTTGAAAGATTATTATTTCACGAATGGATATTAGAGTGGGCCGAAAATCCGCTTTTTTTAAATTTTCATTATTAATACCAAAAATACTTTTCCTCGTAAAAAAAAAAAATTTTTCGGAAATCAAAAAAAATTTTAGGTCGATATCTTAGGCTCGCCAAATCCCGCTAAAGTTAAAAGTTGTTTAAAATTTTTTTTCCAACACATTTTAATCGGAAATTTAATTCTCTACTGAAAACGTCCTATAATAAAATTATGTAAAGTTGATAGTTACTCAGATAATTGAAATTTTGCTCTAAAAATTGAAATTTTTTAAGATATGATTACTTTTTCAGGGTAAAAACCAATTTTTATCATAAAAATTCTGTAGAAAATCCAATTTTCTACAAAACAGACCTAATAAAAATTTATTTAAAGTTGATAGTTACAAAGATAATAGGAATTTTTGGTGAAAACCACCAAATAACGAGAAATGTGACTATCTAAACATAAAACGGCCAGTTTTCGAATAACTATAAATTTCAAGTTTTCACCAGGAGACCAATTTTGTAAGAAATTTGATTTTCCATGAAATTTATATTTTACCCTGAAAAAGTGATAATATCTTGGAAAATTATATTTTCTAGAACAAAACTGCAACTATCTCAGTAACTATAAACTTTACGTAATTTTATTATAGGACTTTTTATGTAGGGAATTCAATTTCCGATCAAAGTAAGTTGGAAAAAAATTTTTAAACAGCTTTTAACTTTAGCGGGATTTGGCGAGCCTAAGATATCGACCTTAAATTTTTTTTGTTTTTCGAAAAATTTTTTTTTGTACAAAGAAAAATATTTTTGGTATTAATAATGAAAATTCAAAAAAAGCGTATTTTCGACCCACCCTAATGGATATTTCAATATTTTCAAAATTTTTTTCTATTAAAAAATTTGAATCCTTTTTATTTTTACGTTTTAGGAATACCAAATATGAAATTTCAAAATTCTGCAATTAAGAAAAAATCGATAGTGAGGATACTAAGAGTGATCTTTCGTTCAAAAATAGATGGTACAAATATTTAACCTAAACATCAATGAATAGCATTGAAAATGTAATTTTTTAGAAGTCAATTTTATTTTTCTCTTGACATTAATTTAGCTACGCTCATGAAATCGAATTATTATTTAAATTTTAGTAAAAAAAAAAATGTTTTTGTAGTCATTTCATTTACTTCCTTGTAATAAATCTTACACTGAGTATTTCATATTAAACCCGACTAGAATTTTTTTATAAGGGCCTGACGAGGTCCTTATCGGGTTAACCTTATTTCAAATCAGGGTATCCTGACGAGAATCCTGATATGGATGTAACGCTTAAGACCCATGAGGTCCTTATCGGGATTGCCTTATCAGGACCTTACCAGGATATCCTCATCACATCCTTATCAGGATTACCTTATATTACCTTATATTAACCCGATAAGGTCCTTATGGTACTTCAGGCAAATCAGGAAGAAATTCTAGTTGGGAAGTAGGCCGATGATTATAATTCATTCTGAATTTTTAAAATCTTTTTTTTCAAAATAACAAATAATTCAATTATCAAAAAAATATATATATTAATCGTTCTATATCTTCAACAGGCCACTGTAGGTGTGGTAGTAAATTGGGTGGACTTATTAGTAACAAAACAACAGACCAATTTGTTGAAATTACATGTACAATTACGAAAGAATCCGGAAAGTGTGGCAAAAGATGGCTAAAAGGATCAAGAAGAGAAGCCACTGTCCAAGATATGGGCAATAAAACTACGCACATATATCGTGCAGAAAAGGCCAACAAAGAAATGGAACATGGTGATTATGAGCCTCCGAATTTGCCATCATCACCAGTCTTACGGGAGGCTAGATATCAATCTCGGAAAAATAATTTTCTACATGCGGATCCAATTGAAGCCCTTCAGATATTAAAACATACTGATGCTGCGTTTGTGATCAGACATATAGGGCTCGATCCTTTTTATGTGCATTATTGGAGCTGACATCAATTAAATATTTATAGAGATTATGGTTCGAAAGGACACAGTTGTTTATGTATTGTTGCTACTGGTAAAATAATTAAGAGAATGAAAAAATTTAATGATATTAAATCTAAATCTATATATCTTTATCACGGAGTTATAAGAATGAATGAGGGCCAATTTCCTGTTGTCCAAATGATTAATGAGAGTCAGAATGCGAATTCACTAAATTTTTGGCTAATGGAATGGATCCGATCAGGAGCTCCTTTTCCAAAAGAAGTGGTGATAGATGGAGGCAGAGCCATTTTAACAGCTGCTATCAGAGCCTTTACAAACTATGCTACCATAAATGACTATTCAAATGCGTGTTATGATTTTAATCTTCCATCTTGTTAAATAAGAATGGACAATGGTCATTTCCTAAATACTTACGTAAAACTGTTAAAAAACATCCCTTCGAGAGTCGGCGTTTTTTATAAAGCTTCTATAGGTCAGCTTATCATTGCTAATACTCGAGACAGAACGAAAAAAATCATAAGGGCATTACTGTTAGTTTCACAATGTAACTTGCCTGATGGATCGACAACTGAAGTAGAAGAAGTCAACAAATATTTAAGATCATTAATCCCTGATGAGGAAGTGAGAAACATTTTTTATATGATTGTTGTTCTTTTCGGTAGTCTTATTGTAACTTTTTGTATTTGAAAGTCACAGTATGAAAGTTCTGATTATTATTGTTTTCTATATTATAACCATTGGGGGATAAGAATGGTGAAATATTTATTATTCATTGGTACTATGAAGATAATAAAAACCTGCAAGATAATAAAAACCTAGACCTCACTCTTAGTTGATTTTCAACAAAGAAAATAAAAACTAAAAATTGTAAAAATTATTTTCTTTACTCTATCAGCTGAGTATGAACTTTTGAAAAAAAAAAAAATATAATAAGTAAATAATAGTTATGTGACATTGTAAGATCGTTGGAAAATAATTGATTTTTGCATGCTGTTTTTTTCTTATAGTACAACTTTAGTAAAATTACGAAACATTTTGTTTAGAAGCTTCTTAAATTCCTAGAAAATATTAAATATTTCTAAATGCGTCAATGAAGTACCACAAGGTTAAAAATTAAAAAAAAAAAAAGTTCCTCTTTAAAGGATTCAGTTTTGTTGTAGAGCAATAATTTTCTTATTCAAGCACTTAGGAACCCTAATTCAATTTTTTTTTGCTCAAATACTGATTGCGATAGAAGTTTAAAACTTTAAAAGTTTTAAGAACTGAGTAACACATATAAAGCCTTAAAATTTCATTGGAATTTCATTCCGAAACCGTTTTACCATCCTTAGCTCCCTATGGTTTTAAGTAATTCTAAATTAATGTACATCATCTCAATTGTCAATCTATTTTTTAGCAACAAAAAGAAGCTTTCAGACTACGAATCAGATATGAAAAAAGGAGATTCAGAATCAGAAGAAAGTGTAAACAGTTATTCAAACACTAATAATAATCAAAAATTATAAAATATAAATTATTTAGTCAAAATGAAAAAGAAAAAGAAGAAAAAAATCTTTCTCACAACTATTTCACATAAAATAAGATTTATATTTAATATAATTGTATTTAAATTAAAATAATAATTTCATATTTACATAAAAAAATTTTTTTCCACGTTCAATATTGAAGTCTGAAGATGCTAGCACCGATGGGCTAGCGAAATATTACAAATAAACTATTTTAATGGGATTGGTTTGCCAGTGATTTCATTGTAAAATAAAGTAAAACACCAATCTAAGGATATATGAATGAAACATCATTCATATATATTAAAATAGAAACAACTAATTACTAATAATAACAATAACAAAAACCAGCAAAAATCAAAAAAATTTTAAGAAACCAATTAGTGGTCTGAATGGGGTCGAGAAATTAATGAAGCTATCGCGTTGATTGAAAAAATTCAAATAGGTGACCGCGTTAATGCTCATTATATGCCAACGTTTGCCCAACAATTTTTAAATGATTTGTGTGTCCTACCTCTATAGTCCTGCGTGGTAAGAGACGACTTAGGGTTTGGACGAATCCTGGCTTCGAGCGCCTGCGTTGAAAGTGAATTCAATATAACTAAGAATTTATTTTAAAAAAATGAAGTTCTACCAATGAGAGTTGATGAATATTTAGGAAAATTCGTCAACTATATCAACGGAAGAGTCAAAATCATAAATTCTAAAATCGCTCAGCCTGAAGATAGTGAAAATGAAGGCGAAGAATACAAAACTGATAAATTCAATACTTCAAACGAAAGAAGTTTAAATCATTTAAGTACTTCATTAGATTTGGACGATGTAACACAATGTCCTGCTTGCATTAGAGGAGATAACCCAACTGGTAGTCACCGATGTTTTATTTGTCACACACCGGTTCACAATTTGGATAAGTGTGCCATTCCATTCGACCTCAAAGAAGGATTTGGGCAAAAAAGAATTTGTTTTAAGTGTAAGAAACAAGATAAGATTTCCGTTATTCTTGCATCTCGACATAAAGAAAACCGGGGAAATGAAACAGAAGATACTTCCCCGGTTGTAAAAAATAAAATTTTAAAGGTGGAAGATAACCTTGCGAATGAAACAGAAGCTATAAGTGAAAAAAAAAGCTAAGTATTACGGGGAAAAGCCTCATTTAATTAGAGAGCAGCGTCAGTTTCATGGGAAACGTCGGAACATTGCAATTCAGAAAAATAGAAATAATGATAGTTTGCGTCCTGTTACAATTAATAGCCAAAAAGTGAACGCAATTCTAACGTGCGCTTTCTACAGCGTTTATCAGATAATCACAGCTGCTGTTTGTAATTGGGCCAATTTTTTTTTTAAGGTAAGGAACAAAATTTAGTTATTCAATAATTTTTCAACGCTCTTGAATTGCGTTCGTGTCTAATAATTAATCTATATCTTCCCTTATGGAGTACGTTTTGAGATTCGATATGTTACAGTACCGAATTCAGTTGCTATCCCTGATTAAGCTAAATAATTTAAAATGATTCGAAACAATTTGAAATGATTTAAAACTATTTGAATGGACTAATATATAGAAATACACTTAGCGTGGATTAAATCATTTATCTCAATCAGGGTATGTAGCAAACAAATGATAAATGGGCTGAACTGATATAACGCATTAATTAGTATGCAAATAATTACGATTTTTTTTCCTTGAACAGGTAAAAAATGATGGCGGATCAAATCGAATCCTCAAATTAGCTGTAGATATGTTTGAAGAACGGACATCGTTTGCAGCTGCATACGAAAAAAGAGCCAGATTCCACTACGATTTTGTGGAACACATAAAGCAGCCGGATGGCTCGATTTTGTTATACTGCGAAACGAGTGTAATGCAAGTAGTTTTAAGGATGTTTGAGAGTACACCAAGTTGCACTATAGCAATAACATGTAGTCAATATTCTATAAAAGAATAAAAAAATATAATTGCCCCAATTGCTTACATGAGCGATATCATAGATGGCCAACTTGATATCGCAAAATTAACTGATTTGTGCATGGTGACAAGATGCAGATCAGAGCACTGCAAAGGACAACGGGTAACATCAATTTCAAAACTAGGTACGATCATAATCTAACATCTTGGAATTAAAAATAAGAAAATATTTTTTTTTAATACTATAAATATTATTTAACAGGAGACATGATCATTCTTGAAATTTTTAATGCAAGAGGAGAGTGCAAAATGAATTTAGATAATTTTCCAAAGGATTTCACAAACCCACTAATCGCAGATGAAAAGTATAGAATAGAAGGAGCAGTTGCGTATGAACCTCCGGGAATTCAGAGAAGATCGTCAATAGACCACAGTGGTGGCCATTTTGTAGCCATGTGCTTAAGAGGTACGGAATGGTACAAATGTGACGACCTAAAAGTGTCAGACAAACTAAAAAAGGGCAAAACTGAAATAAATTTACAATTATTAGTTTCCGTAAAAATTCGATCAAGACAGCTTTAAACATCAATAAGCTGCAGTAAAACATCTGTTAAACTTGTCATGTAATACATAAATAAGATACTATTTATAATTTCAACCCCTCTACAAGAGTTATTTCCATTACATCTTACAACAAGCTGCGAGTCGCAATAGTATACGAACGAGTGGACAATTTCAAGTCGACACCTCAAAAAAATTAATAATTCCATTTTGTTTTCGAAAGCAATCTACAACTGAGCCTTGATATTTAAGAATACGTTATTCGGTAGCATAGACATTAGTAAATAGTTACCAGTCACCCAGTTGGGCCATTTTCATTTTTAACTTCCCGCTAAAAAAATTGAAAATTTTCAAAAACTCGGGAAGTTATTGGTTTCGGTCCGATTTGCAAAAACCGAATTACCATTAGATTTTGACATTTTGAGGTTCTAGAAAGCTATCCTGACTAATTTCACGATGATGTCCGAGTGTATGTATGTGTGTACGTACGTATGTACGTATGTATGTAAATATTCATAACTCTTGAACGGATGAACGGATTTTGATCTTTGAGGTGTCATTCGACGCAGCTTGTTAATATCTTGAAGTCGTAAAAATTTGAACTTAATCGGTAAGGTGCGTTCAGAGATATTTCACAAATAAAATTTTTTCAAAAATGTTTTATTTGGATAACTTTTAATTCGCTCGATGGATTGATTCCAAAATCTAATCAGCTCTAAAACTCTATAAGCCGCGTCGAATGCTACCTCAACCATCAAAATCGGTTCATTTGTTCAAGAGAGACCGTTGACGAAAGAATTCAAAAAAACTTTTTTTTTTAGTTTTTTTGAAATTTCTCAAAAACGGCTGAATAAATCAATTTGAAAATTTGATCAGCTTAAGAACTTGATAAAAAACGTCGATTGCTACCTCAATCGTCTTAATCGGCCCATTCATTTACGAGATATCGTTGATTAAAAAAATAGTGAAAAACGTTTTTTTTCGGATATCTACAAAAAAATTAAATTATTCGATTTCGAAATCTAATCAGCTCTAGAACTTGATAACACGCGTCAATTGCCGCCTCAACCATTAAAATCGGTTAATTCGTTTGTGAGATACCGTGGGAAAAAGAAATGGTAATAAATGTTTTTTTAGAAAACAATGGCATAGCAAAGTATTTTCGAGCTCTTCGAGCTCGAAAATGTATTCACAATAATTTAAGGGCTGGTCCGCAGGGTCAACTGATAGACCGATTTTTTATTTTGTTGCTGGCTCTGTGAGCGTTGCTGATGATGTCTGTGACCAGCAGCGAAATCCATAACAGAGTTTTGTCAATAAATACTGCGTGTCACGATAGCATGGACACTAGGAATTAATTACCGGTCACCCGGCTGGGCCAATTTTCATTTTTTATTTTGTTGCTGACTCTCTGAGCGCTGCTGATGACATCTGCGACCAGCAACAAAATCCATGACATAGTTTTGTCAATAAAAACTGCGTGTCACGATAGCATGGACACTGGTCGGTAGTTACTGCTAACAATTTCTACGTCACTCTAGGGTTTTATGAATTTTTTCTTCACTGTTTTTGAGCAACAAATTTACACCTGTAAAGTGAGCGAATGCGCAAAGAGGATCTAGTTTAGGTGTGATGGAATTTTAACAATTAAAAATTACACAGATTTTATCAATAAATAATTAGGTTATTTATTTACACTTTATACAGTTAAATATGGTGAGAATTAACATTAGATAGCGAATGCGACAAGATAGATAAGCGATAGCGAATGCGACAAGTAAAGCGGTTAAAAACGCGTGGTGGTTAGTAAGACTGCATGATGTCGATTGGATATTGAGACGGCGTCTTCTTCCTTCGTGGCTGCTCGGTGGTGACGTGGCAGCATGGCTGCAGTAACGAATTTTCCCATTGGCTTAAAAGTGTGCCAACAGGAAATAGTTGGCCACCAATTTCTCTGATTGGCCGGCTGGTAGCGGGTTCTCATACCGCCGTGGCACGATCATGAGCAAGAAATTGTATGTGTCGGGTCCAAATAGCGAGTGACCCGGCACTATACTGACACTCAAGTCGGTAGCGAGTTCGGCTACTCCCGATCGTAGCGGAAATGCACGAAGCTTTTCAAATTGCCTAAGCTCGTGACTGAACAACACCCATTAGTCCATTTTTTTCCGGTCAGTCCGGTCATTTTACTGCTAACTTGTTGTAAAGATAGCAGTAATTGGTTTTTTGTGGAACTGAAAAGAGCTACAAAATCGTGATTTTAGCAACTAATTAGCAACTATTTAGCTACTAATTTCCACGCATATTTCGATGGTTTCTGCCGACTTTTCACTGCCAGCTTGATAGGGCTGCACAGTGCAATGTGGAACCTTGTAATGTTAATATTAAGAGCTCAAACTTTCACAGTATTTTTTTTTTGTAATTTCCAACAATATTTCCGATATAATGAGGAAAAAAAACGTCGATTTTTTTGATACAGCCTAATATGTATATATTAGGGTGATTCATTTTTGAACAACACTTTTTTTTTCAAGTCCCATTCAAAAATCTTGTAGCATATGAAAAATAAAAAATTCTCACCAAATTTGAGCTCTTAATTTCTATTTTTAGAGGTCTCTCAACGAACTTTTAGTTTTTCCATTTAAATAACATGGGAAAACTTTTTTTTTTTCATTTTTTGCGTCCGCATCTTATCAAGAGATTTATTTTTCGAAATATCGTGCTGACGTTCTTATAGTAGACTAAATGCTCTACAAAAAAGTTCATTGAGTCGAGTTTGAAAGTTCAATATCTCCATCATAATTCACGTTGCAAATTGTAATTTTTGTGGAAATTTGATTTTAATGCACTTAGAAACGAAACTATTAGTGATAGACAAAAACTTCAAACGGCAATTGTGTAGGTCATTCAATGCTCTAAAATAATACCTCGATGACTATCTCTGCACCATAAATAGTTTAGCCCCCAGAGGCTCTTGAAGTTCAATTTTTTTTAAAATATGTTTTTAAAGAATGTCTAAACGAAACTATTGATGATAAAGAAAAAACTCACATGGCAATTTTGTAGATCATTTAATGCTCTGAAATAATGCCCTCGTGAATATCTTTATAGCACCAATAGTTTAACAGCTAAACACTTTTAAATTGAAATTTGTTTTAAAAAAAAAAAGTGTTCTGATCGATTTCAAGAGCTTGATATTAAAATAAAAATAACCAGAAAATTATGCGGAAATAGAAAAAACTTTGATAGAAATAATCTATGAGAAATAAAATTGTCTACAATAAAGATCCTATGATATTTTATGATGTCTAATAGTTTCGCTGGAAAAGTAAAAAGATCTTGAAATTTACTATAAATTTAATTTCAAGCTCCAATAACTTTTGAAGAGATGGATTTATCAAAAAATGATAAAGGACTTCTTTTGGAGAGCGTTCAATTCCCTACAAAAATGTATCCTGGGCTTATTTGTACACTACGCCATTACCGAGATATAAAATTCCAAAATTAAAATTTTTTTTTCCCCATGTTGTTAAAATAAGAAATATAAAATAGGGATGAGACACTTGTCAATATTAATATTTAGGGCTCTAATTTCAAGAAGCATTTTTTTATACCTTCCTGCAAGTATAGATCCTGTTAGACTGTTAAAAAAAAAAAGTTCATAAAATGACACCATAATAAATACATTGAAATTAAATTCAAAAAAAAAAAATCTGTTTATCGGTTGACCCTGCAGGCCATCCCCAAAACTTCCCGCTGTTTTCGAGCTCCTCGAGCTCGAAAACATTGTTGTGGATACATTTTCGAGCTCTTCGAGCTCGAAAATACTTTGGGTGCCATTGTTTTCGAAAAAAACCGATATTAGCATTTCTTTCTCCCACGATATCTCAGGAACGAATTGACCGATTTTGATGGTTGAGGCAGCAATCGACGCGTTTTATCAAGTTCTAGAACTGATTTGATTGGAGTTGATCGTATAAGTCGTTTCTGAGAAATCAATAAAAAACTAAAATGAAAAAAAATTTTTTTTTCGTAATTCGCCAATATTATCGGGTCTATTTGATCAAATGATCTGAAATTTTCAGAAAAATTGATGGCCAACAAGCTCTTTCGATTGCTGCCTCAACCATCCAAATCGGTTCATTAGTTAAAAAGTTATAGACCGGTCACACACATACATACACACACACACACACACACACACACACACACACACACACACACACACACACACACACACACACACACACACACACACACACACACACACACACACACATACATACATACAGACACTCGGACATTATTCTGAAAAGAGTCAGAATAGCTTCCTAGGACCTCAAAACGTCGACATCTGGTGAAATTTCGATTTTCGCAAAACAATAACTTCCCAATTTTTCAAAAATCGTCGATTTTCTTAGCGAGAAGTTAAAAATTCCAATTTAAAAGTGTTTAGCTGTTAAACTATTGGTGGTATAAAGATATTCACGGGGGCATTATTTCAGAGCATTAAATGATCTACAAAACTGCCATGTGAGTTTTTTGTTTATCATTAATAGTTTCGTTTAGACATTCATTAAAAGCATATTTTTGAAAAAATTGAACTTCAAGAGCCTCTGGGGGCTAAACTATTGGTGGTGCAGAGATAGTTATAAAGTCATTATTTTAGAGCATTGAATGACCTACACAATTGCCGTTTGAAGTTTTTGTTTATCACTAATAGTTTCGTTTCTAAGTGCATTAAAATCAAATTTCCACAAAAATTACAATTTGCAACGTGAATTATGATGGAGATATTGAACTTTCAAACTCGACTCAATGAACTTTTTTGTAGAGCATTTAGTCTACTATGAGAACGTCAGCACGGTATTTCGAAAAAAAATCTCTTGATAAGATGCGGACACAAAAAATGAAAAAAAAAAGTTTTCCCATGTTATTTAAATGGAGAAACTAAAAGTTCGTTGAGAGACCTCTAAAAATTGAAATTAAGAGCTCAAAATTGGTGAGAATTTTTTATTTTTCATATGCTATGTTACGAAGTTGCTTCGTGCGCCTCCGCCATCATGTGATCTCAGGTAATATCACGTGGGACGGTGCGTCGGCACGACTATATAAAAGGAGCGAAATCAATCAAATATCAGTTTTTCAGCATTAACGGTCTAGCTGTTTAGAATCCTTGTAATATTCTAATCAGTTTATACCAGTCAGTCCAGTAGTGCTGTATTACATTTAATTAATCAGCAGTAAAGTTAACACTTAGTTTAACTTTACCTCAGATTGATTGTCATCACATTTAGTTGATTATTGCGGAAGCTCCCGTTATTAATTACGGTTATTAATTAATTTAACCGGTTTGTGTGTGTGAAGTGGAATTAATTAGGCCTTTTCTTTAATAAAGTCTTAATTAATATTATATATACCAGTGTTGAGTGAATTCATCCTGTTATCCTGCCCACCTTTATCGTTAAGGCAAAATAAGCGCACACTCATCCAGTGTACGATCCAGAAGGGGGTATCCAGAAGGGTCAAGCCAGTCCAAGGTCATCAGGGACATCACCATCGCTCCGAACTACAGTCTAGGCTAAGTACTAGTGTTAGTTTAGATTTGTAAGGCCAGTTCGGGTATTTATTATAAAATAAAATAAAATAAGAGTTTCATTGGGTCTGAGTAGCTAGGGTAACCCACGAAAAGGCTGTTAAAACATCTCGTACAGTTTTCAACGGCAACCCACCGTTTCAGCTACAAGATTTTCGAGTGGGACTTGAAAAAAAAAAATGTTGGTCAAAAATGAATCACCCTAGTATATATATTAGGCTGTCCGTTATTTCCCGAATTGATTTTTTCACAGCGATCGCCCCCTGAGTTTTTAGTTTAAGATATAAGAAAAATTATCCAATACCATTAAGTTAATTTCTTGATTAAACTGTGCCGGAATCATGTTACTTTTACCATTTAAATACCATGGGATTATTTGACTTTTTACTTTTAATTTTTTTTCTCAGAAACAAATGGATAAAAAGATTTAAGATCAAATTATTCTGAAGTAAAATTTAACGCTCATCAAAAAAGGTCTCTTATGAATTTTCGATTAAATCACTCCATTAAAAGTTATTCAACATTTAACTTGTGCCTAATATAAATCTTGCAATATTTTCAACTTTTTGCTCATTTTTACTCCTTTTAACTATAAAATCATTGAAAGAGAAGATAAAAATTATTATCATTAGAGCGCCAGTGATTATTTATGTTAATTTTATGTCTTGAACTGAAAATTAAACAAAAAAAATCATTTTTTGACAATTAAAACAGGTGACATAAGATCCGAATTCTTTATAGTCGTGAAATTCAATTTATCCAGGACAAATTTCCGTACTTTAATCAATATTTTGTACTTACGAAGTGAATTTCATACTAATTAATGAGACTATCGACAAAAGTTCAATTAAAATTCGAACTTTTACCATTTCACCTGACGCCATCTATGAGAAATTTTTTAGAACTTGTAATCAACACCATTTTTATTGAGCCTATAGTCGATTAATTTGTCGTAATTAGAAGAAAAGTTAAAAGCCAAATGAACTCGTGCAGTGTTTTTCGTTAATTTTTTTAATGATTACAATATAATCAGATTAAAATTAATTTAAAACTATATTTTCTATTGAGCATTTATGAATACCGTTCCTTAATTGAGTTAAAGATTTATTTTTTGTATAGATAATTGATATCTAACCTCTTAGTGTACCCGAACTATTATTGACTTTAACAGATAGTTTATTGTCAATCCTGTCACAATGGATTCGTATATGAATTTACGAAATCCTATGGTTTTTTTGGGTGAAACAACTGACTCAATCAGTGGGAATGAACTGTCGACAAATAAACAAGTGTTGAAGTTATTATTTTATTATACTAGAGAAATTCGACTAGTTTTCGACTAGTTATGAATGAGGTGTTAAAATTTTGGAGTATGGCTGGAATTCCAGTGAGCTATCATGCAAGATGTGTAGCAAAATTAGAAAAACTTTACAGTAAGTACAGAAGTGCTAAAAAAAAAACCAAATGCAGAGTTTGAACAAGAATTTTCAGATTATTTAGACAAATTATTCGATATCGCACACCGTGATGTTCAAAGTACAGTCGACAGTGACGTCATGAAATTTGTAGATGATCAAAGAACAGTGAGAAAATATCATTTGCGTATTTATGAACGAGACAAAGATTCCAGTGAAACGGTTGGTAAGTTGCAGTTGGATTATAAGTTGTAGTTAAAATTCAATTGTCAGGGCTTGGAAAAAATATTGTAATTGATCAGTTAAATATTTCATGATTAATTCATTGTTTAATTAATTTCAGAAAACCTGATTTTTGAAAAAGATGAAGATATCACCTTGGTTCAATCTCAATCTGTTAATAAAGACGAAAGTAGTGTCAATGTAGATTCAACAATTACTAGGTTAATCTTGCGCACGCCAGCGCGCGCCATAAATCTCTTTTTTGATTTTCGTGGCAATAAAATACAATGAAAAATGATATTGTACCCGTGTAAAAAAAAATTGTTCGAAAGATATTCGAGGCTCAAACATCGAAACTTGACACAATTTCATGTATTTTACGAAAATTTTTCAAACTTACAATAATTTGATTTTTTTCTTGCGAAAATTTTTTACAAAAAATTTTTTGTATTTTTTTTTCAAACTGTCAGTTTTATCAAACTTTTAGATTCTTTCAGTCTAGATAAGTGATAAAATTTTTATAATTTCTAATTTCGGAGGTTTTGAAAGTTTTGCTTAGAAGTCTTAGCAAATAATTTCCAACTTATTACAAAAATTTTTTTTTTATATATTTCGATCACATTTCCTACATGGAATTTCTTGGATTTTAAGTTTTTTTTCTCGCAATAATGAGAAAACTTTTCGAACCAATTTCGAACATTTTTCGCATATTTTTCGAACACATTTTGTATACTGAAAATAAGAAATATTTTTGGCAAATAAATCAATTTATTTGTGGCTTTTTTTCGAATATTTCTTAATGGCGAATAAATATATTTGGTACAACTAAATATGACAGTTGATTCAAATAATTTTATAATTTGACGGAAATATATCATCTATTTGTAGTAAGTAATTGATATATTTGTGGTGAAGATTTTAAATTTGTGACAAATAACTTAAAATTTGGCTATACTATACATATATTTGAAGCACTAATTTATTTGTAGCAATTGGATCGTTTCTTTACCTCAAACAAATCACTTATTTCACGCAATTAAACTCAAATATATTATATCTTTCTCACAATTGAATGTTTATTTAGCCATATACGAATATACGATATCTTTGGCTCAAACAAATCTTAATTGGCTCAAATAAGTATTTTTTTTAGTGTGTATGAAATTTCTTGCACTTTGAGTTTATTTTTTCTCAAAACTCTGAAGAAAGTTATCGAACTTTTTTCGCATATTTTACGAACACACTTCGTATATAAAATTTCTTCGGTGTTAAGTCTATTTTTTCTCAAAACACTATGGAAAGTTTAAGAACATTTTTCGCATATTTTACGAACACACTTCGTATATGAAATTTCTTGGATTTTGAGTCTATGTTTTCTTAGAACACTAAGGACAGTATACGAACATTTTTCGCATATTTTACGAACACATTTCGTATGTGAAATTTCTTCAATTTTGAGTCTCTTTTTTCTCAAAACTCTGAAGAAAGTTATCGAACATTTTTCGCATATTTTACGAACACACTTCGTACATGAAATTTCTTCGGTTTTGAGTCTATTTTTTCTCAAAACACTAAGGAAAGTTTTCGAATATTTTCCGAACACTATTCGCATATTTTCCGAACACACTTCGTACATGAAATTTCTTGGATTTGGAGTCGATGTTTTTTCAAAACGATGAAGAATGTTATCGAACATTTTTTGCATATTTTTCGAACACACTTCGTATATGAAATTTCTTCGATTTTCAGTCTATGTTTTGTTAGAACACTAAGGAAAGTTTAGGAACATTTTTCGCATATTTTACGAACACATCTCGCATGTGAAATTTCTTCGGTTTTAAGCCTATTTTTTCTCAAAACTCTGAGGAAAGTTTAGAAACATTTTTCGCATATTTTACGAACACACATCGTATATGAATTTTCTTGGATTTTGAGTCTATGTTTTTTTAGAACACTAAGGAAAGTATACGAACATTTTTCGCATATTTTACGAACACATTTCGTATATGAATTTTCTTGGATTTTGAGTCTATGTTTTCTTAGAACACTAAAGAAAGTTTACGAACATTTTTCGCATATTTTATGAACACACTTTGTATATGAAATTTCTTGGATTTTGAGTCTACGTTTTCTTAGAACACAAAGGAAAGTTTACGAACATTTTTCGCATATTTTGCGAATTAATTTCAGGTATGAAATTTCTTCGATTTTGAGTTTATTTTTTCTCAAAACACTAAGGAAAGTTTTCGAACATTTTTCGCATATTTTATGAACACACTTTGTATATGAAATTTCTTGGATTTTGAGTCTACGTTTTCTCAAAAGTCTGAAGAAAGTTATCGAACATTTTTCGCATATTTTACGAACACACTTCGTACATGAAATTTCTTCGGTTTTGAGTCTATTTTTTCTCAAAACACTAAGGAAAGTTTTCGAATATTTTCCGAACACTATTCGCATATTTTCCGAACATACTTCGTACATGAAATTTCTTGGATTTGGAGTCAATGTTTTTTCAAAACTATGAAGAATGTTATTGAACATTTTTCGCATATTTTTCGAACACACATCGTATATGAAATTTCTTTGATTTTGAGTCTATGTTTTCTTAGAAGAGTAAGGAAAGTTTAGAAACATTTTTCGCATATTTTACGAACACACATCGTATATGAATTTTCTTGGATTTTGAGTCTATGTTTTCTTAGAACACTAAGGAAAGTATACGAACATTTCTCGCATATTTTACGAACACATTTCGTATATGAATTTTCTTGGATTTTGAGTCTATGTTTTCTTAGAACACTGAAGAAAGTTATCGAACATTTTTCGCATATTTTGCGAAAACATTTCGTACATGAAATTTCTTCGATTTTGAGTCTATTTTTTCGCAAAACACTCAGGAAAGTTTAAGAACATTTTTCGCATATTTTACGAACACACTTCTTATATGAAATTTCTTGGATTTTGAGACTATGTTTCTTAGAACACTAAGGAAAGTTTACGAAAATTTTTCGCATATTTTACGAACACATTTCGTATATGAAATTTTTTTGATTTTCAGTCTATTTTTTCTCAAAACACTAAGAAAAGTTTTCGAAAATTTTCCGAACACTTTTCGCATATTTTCCGAACACCCTTCGTATATGAAATTTCTTGGATTTTGAGTCTATGTTTTCTTAGAGCACTAAGGAAAGTTTAGGAACATTTTTCGCATATTTTATGAACACATTTCGTATATGAAATTTCTTCTATTTTGAGTCTATTTTTTCTCAAAACTCTGAGGAAAGTTTTCGAACATTTTTTGCGTATTTTTCGAACACATTTCGTATATGATATTTCTTGGATTTTGAGTCTATTTTTTCTCAAAACACTAAGGAAAGTTTTCGAACAATTTTCGTATATTTTTCGAACGTTTTTTATGGTGACACGCGTTAATATCTCCGGACAAAATATCCCCGACAAAATATCCACGACAAAATATCCCCCGACATAATATCCACGCGACAAAATATCCCCGCGACAAAATATCTCCAGACAAAATATCTCAGGATAAAATATCTTCATGACAAAATATATGTTGACAAAATATCCCTATCGTTGAATAATCGATGAAGAAATTTGTGAAAAAAGGGCATAATTTTATTACAAGTGGATGCGTTAAGATATTTTTGTCTTTACACACACACAAAATACCTGCAAAAAAGACACGTCCTATTGCACGTATGTGTGTTCATATATTTTTGTGATTACACACACCCAAAACCTCTGAAAAAAGGGCACAATTTTATTGCAAACGGATGCATTCAGATATTTATGTATTTACACACACACAAAATGCTTGAAAAAAAGGACAAGTACTATTGCATGTATGTGTGTTAATATATTTTTGTAATTACACTTACCCAAAACCTCTGAAAAAAGAGCACAATTTTATTGCAAACGGATGCATTCAGATATTTATGATTAATATTAAATTTGACTAAAACTATTGATGAAAAGTGACCTTAAATAGTTGGTAATTACTAATAGTTGATAATAGATTATATTACTTACAGTAATTAAATTAATCAATAAGTTTACGTTTTTTTGTATTTCAATTCAATTATTTTTATTAATGTTAGTAAAGAAGTTCAATATAATCTTTAACGTTTTATACTTATTTCTTTCTTATTATTTTAAATTGCTTTTATTAAAAATTTTGGTCAACGTAAATATTCGTGGATATTTTGTCTACATATAATTTGTCATGAAGATATTTTATCCTGAGATATTTTGACTGGAGATATTTTGTCGCGGGGATATTTTGTCGCGTGGATATTATGTCGGGGGATATTTTGTCGTGGATATTTTGTCGGGGATATTTTGTCCGGGGATATTAACGCAGGTAACCGTTTTTTATTTACACGGGTAAGATCTTTAACTCAGCGAAATAATTCTTTGAATACAAAGTTCTTTACTTATCTATTAGTTTTAGTACTATCGAAATAAACTTGTAATGATGCCCAGCGCCTAACTCTAGAAAATGCAATGTAAAGCTGACCGTGATGGAATACATTTTTTGTAAGATCGATTTCGATAGTACCAAATGTTTGACCTTGAGCTTCGTTTATTGTCATACAAAATGCGACTCTAATTGGAAATTGTCGTCTTTTGAATGCAAATGGATATAAATTTTCGCAATATAATGTTAATCTATTGATAAAATCAATATCACCGGTTTTTTCACCCGTTAATATTTTACATCTTATAACATTAGCTCCTAACTCTAAAATAATTAATCTAGTACCGTTGCACAATCTCTCACTTAAATTAAGATTCCTTATCAACATAACTATTAAATATTTTCTCAAACGAAGTTCATTAGGAGGAAAATTTGGTGGATCGAAGGTGTTCAAATATTCCGGTAAAATAGCATCATCAATTTTTTCATTATCACAGTTGTCAGTACTATCGACGGATGTATAAATTTTTTCCGTTGAAATGTCTAAAAGTTCAACCACTTATTTATTTATCTCATCGACATCGACATTTCGAGCAGACAAAATTACAGTTTTTGTAAGTACATCATAACGTTTGCCTTTAATGATGTGCCCATAGATATTATCGACGATATTATACCTGATGAAACAAAACACATGTCAGGAAGAATAAATTCATCGTTTAAATCGTTTATACTTCCATCTCCGATATTCAGTAAGAATTGTATGAACTCGGTTTCTTCCGGTAGCGCCCGCATATTTGCTGTCAATGAAAATTTGTGGAAATGTTTTTACAATGACCTAAATTTTATCGACAAGTTAACCGTTTCAGTTCGAGTAGCATGAGGTTGCACTGGAAGTAATTGACGAAAATCTTCTCCTAAAATCATTATTTTCCCGCCAAAAGGAAGATCATTATTCATTATGTGTTTTAAAGTGCGATCAATAATTTCTATTGCATATCTAGGTGACATAGGAGCCTCATCCCAAATGAACACATCAACGTTTTTTAAATAAGCTCCTTGAACCGAATTTGGCTTTATATTTGAAGATGAGTCAGAAAACATGGGAACTGGTAAACCAAATTTAAGGACACCGAAAGAGTAGAGTAGTACTGGGACAGCAAGCATGTTTGTTGCAGCGACTTTGTTTTTTCCGGAAAGTTCTGATGACCAGATTTTCCGGAGTCTCCACCCATACTCGCTGCAGAGAGTCGTTTTGATTTTCGAGGCGTCCTGCATAGGACTGTCGTCAATCCCTAGATATTTGTACTCTCCGGCCTCAAGATGGTCAATGACGCTCCCATCTACTAACTGGATATCTTCACGCACATCAGAGCACTTACCCTTCACCAGATTAACGACTGCGCACTTGTCTAACCCAAAAGCCATGCCGAGATCCCGTGTATACTCCCCTTCAATGTTCAAGGCTGTCTAAAGGTGTTCCTCATCAGGAGCATACACCTTTAGATCATCCATGTAGAGTAAGTGGGAGATCGAATACTTCCGATCAGTTGGTGGACCCACTGAGTATCCACGGGTACGGCGTAGCACAACAAATATTGGCAGCAGTAAAATGCAAAACAGCAGATGGCTCAGAGAATCGCCCTGAAAGACTCCTTTTTGTACTGTACAACTTCGGTCACACGTTTGTCATTGCCACATGAAATGTGGAACCGCGTTCGCCAAAGTTGCATCGTACGCTGTATGCATCCCACTGTATCGCGATTGACCCCAAGGCATTTGAGCAAAAAGAGAATGAGCTCATGAGATGTTGAGTCTAATGCCTTACGGTAGTCAATCCAGGCCATTGACAGGTTGCGCTGATAGTAGACCGCGTCTTGAATGACACAACGATCTACTAACAGATTTTCTTTGCAACCTGACAGGCCTCTTTTACTGCCACGTTGTTCGTATATCTGCTGCCATACAGGATCTATCTCCTGTCGAATGCGATTATTCAAGATTTTTGTGAAAATCTTGTAAGCCGCATTCAAACAGGTGATAGGCCTGTAGTTCTTTGGGTCGGACAAGTCACCTTTCTTAGGGATGAGCACGGTTCGCCCTTCTACAAGCCAGCACGGAATAGGTTCGCTGCCTCTGATAAACGCTGTAAAAATCCGGGCCAGATGGCTATGGGTAGAAGTAAGTTTCTTCCACCAAAATAAGTTAATGCCATCCGGACCCGGAGCAGCCCAGTTCTTACCATTATTCAGAGCCAAACGAACCTCTTCCACGCTGACTTCAGGGCTCTCTTCACCAGCATTGTCGTTTCGATGGTGGCGACAAAATGCCTCGAAGTCGTTGAGAGCTGGAGTGTCACGATTCACGTTTGGTTGATCGCCATACAACTCGGACCAGAAAGTTTCTACTCGCTCGATAGATGGGGGATCGCCGGAAACAGATGTCTTAGGTGTCAGAAAGCGCGAAGGACTTAACCGAAACAAAGTGTTATCGATAAGCCGCTTCAGCTTTTTCTCTAGTGACTTTTTAGCAGTCACCAGAGCCCGCAACCTGTTAAGGGAACCTTCTTTGATGTTAAGAAGATTCTCCTTATTCAGTGTGTGATGTTGATATCGTAGTCCAGCCGCAATGCGGCGGACTTTAGGCGTAAATGCTTTACGAGCATTCACGTACTTAATCACACACTGAATGCGGGAGACATGTTTCCGGAGATCATCGATCTTCAGTGAAAGCTGCCCAATGCGCCCTCTCATCTTAGCCTCAGGAGAAGAAGTATTCTTTCTTGCCGGAGGTAAGAGTGAGGAAGCAGCATCATAGACAGCTTGATTGATGGTGAGTAGAGTAGAATCCTCCTGAATCCGAGTCGATAGCTCGTGGTTTTCCGTGTCAAGTTGGTCTTTGGGGTAGTGTGTCTTTTTAGAGACACATACTTGTCGTCTTTCAAAATCATTGTCGGCGTCTTCGGAAGAACGGCGTCTCTCCTGATGTAGCTGTGCTGGAAAAGACAGACGGTGAGATAGCCGTCTGTTATTCAACAGTGATTTTCGTGTTCGCCGGAGATGAGAGGCATAATCACGCAGATGTTGTTGTGAAAAATGGCTATGGTTAGGGTGCATATCGCTCCAGAGAGCATGCATCCTAGCCATGTAACCTCTCCGCTCCGGTTCACTGTTATTGTAGCACATCAGGAGATCGACTCGTAATTCCTCCGTCCACCTAAATGCAGTCCGTTGTTCGCCAAGATCGTCATCATTCGGAATCTCGGTGCTCCGCCCAGCTAGTGGGTAGCCCTCATCCGAGAAGGGCCGGTTGTGGGAAGCACTTCTGTGTTCAGGATTTTCTTGAACTCAGTTTACTTCACATTGGGGAGTTAACCCAATGCAAAGGTTGTTGTGCGCTTTGTAGGCCGGCAGATGGAAGGCCGGCCTACTTTGCTCACGATGCGCCACGGGGTAAATAGTACTTCCGCTGGCCGCACAACATGCACCGTGGGCATTATTATTATTATTATTATTATTATTATTATTATTATTATTATTCTTATTATTATTATTATTAACTATCGTCCTATCGTTGGACAACTCTTCAAACATAGTATTTACAACGTGAGAACAACTTTGAAACGTATCAGTTATTGTTGGTAAAATTTTATTTGATGTAGACGCCTCATTTGAAATATCTATTGTGGTATTGATATCAAAAAATAAGCGAGCAATATTTTGAACATCCAAGGATGCATTCAATATCGATAAATTGCGTAATGCTTCATTTTTCTTCTTAAGTCGTCGAAGACGCTGTTGCTCGTTTCTCTTTTCGACACCTGCTCTCTTAAACTCCTCTTCTTCTTCTGACGTTCGTGTAACTTTTCTACGTGGCATCGTTACAATAAATACATTACTATTGCAGTAAAAATAATGTAGGGATAATGAACGGTAATGAGAATATGAAATGATTTAAAAAATTTTTTCTATTCAAAATATACAGCGTCAAACAATAATTACGACATATATTTATTAATCAAACTATTGTTATTAAATATTGTAAGGGAATGCCAATAAATGGAAAAAAACGATTACACAAATTCAAATAAAATAATTTTTCGAAATTTTCAATAAATTCTCAAGTATTTCACAAGCTGGTTTTTTCAAAACTAAATCTAATGTAAATGATTATATAACTTTCCTTACTAAACTAAAATTTTAACATAATAAAATGAATATTTCTTAAATCTAAGTTAAGCTCATAAATTTCGTAACTATCAACTATTTAAGATTTAATGTTTAAATTATAAATTAGTCGTTATTTTGATTATGTTTGTTGTAAATATAATCCAGATTCATTCACTTTAACCAATATCATAGAAAATCTCAGGTATTTCTCTTCAAATCATGACAAATGTATACTCGATAATTTGAATGTATTTATGAATTAAAATAGTTATGTCATTAGATCATTATATTTGCAGATCATTAATAATATTGTTATATATAAAAATTATTATTGTGTACTTCAATAATAAAACTTGCCAAACCTTGCTTGATAATTCCTAATTAATCATTATTAATTAGTTTTTCAAATATATTGATTTGACGTTTTTTTGGCAACTGATATTTGACCGTACGATTATTTTGTCACGGTTGCTTCGTCAACTAATTTAGTTTTTCCGGTAAATTTTATCGCGCGGATATTGTGTCACGTGGTTATTTTGTGGTGAGGATGTTTGACCCGCGGTTATTTTGTCGCGGTTATTTTGTCTTAGGATATTTCGTTACGGAACCATATATATATATATATATATATATATATATATTTATATATATGTTAAGGTGCTTTTTTTTGCGACTATTTTTTTTTTCGCTCTCATCCCGAAATTATTTTGGAAATACCCCCAAAAAAAATCCCTGAGAGATTGAGCCCTTAATATTATAATCAAGTATTCGACCACAGCGTGTGAAGATTTTCCATTTAAAATACACATAAACTTGGTTTTTTATTTTTTAAACTTCTATAACTCAGCGGCATTTTATGATATCAACTCGCCCAAAGTTGCGATTTTCTCAGAATTAAATGTTCTACAAAAGTGCCCATGGTCGCGAAGTCGTAACTCATACAGGTGGGGTAGTACGGACCGCTAAACTGAATTTTTTCATAGGATTCTTGTTTTTTCTCTCAACAACAAGACCTACAGAAAAAATGTGAACGATAATTTTATAGGACATTCAATTTTCTACAAAAAAGGTCTTGAGCACCGAATCACTCGGATTGATATTTTCTGAGGTATTAGTCAAATAAAAAATGACCTTAATCTTTATATTTCGACCATTTTTTTTAATAATTTGATAGCCTTAAATGTTCTACTGGAATCAAAAAATGTTTAAAATATGGTTTTCGTTCCATATAACTTATGCATTTCTTATTATAGTCCAATTTTGTAAGTTGTTTTTTATTGTGACCAAAATAATCCGTAAATTTCACAGCTGTTTTATATTTTAAAAGTATTTCTTGTATAACTTATGATGTTTTAAATGTACCTGTACGGCCAACGATTATTACTGGTTTTGTCATTACGATAGCACCCACAATTCTATTCGGATCTTAATGAAATTTTCTACACTTATTGTATAGGCGATTATTTTGAACAAATTTGAAGATGACCTAAATTGGTTGATTAGATTTGAAGTAATGGCTGTTTGAATCAAATAACATTAAAACTAAAACTGATAGACAATTTCAAAGAAAGTATCTTAAAGCTTGTTTAGTAAGCTTTAATTTTTGACTCTAAACATTATGTTTTGACTATTTCTTCTAATAATGTAATAGCCTTGAAAATTCGAATGTAATCAAAAAATGTTGAGAATATGGTGTTTATTCCACATCACTTATGCATTTCCCATGAAATACAATTTTTTCAGTTGTATCTTATTGTGAACAAAAAAACCTGTAAATTTTACAGCTATTTTATATTTTAAAAGTATTTCTTTTATTATTTATGATGTTTTAATCGTACCTGTACGTCCTATAATTATAACTGGTTTTGCCACCGTACGAGCGAAAACAATTATGATCTCATACTAATTAAATCTCTATACTTTGTTTACGTGAAGGTTAGTTTGGTACATAACCTATATAATGTTTTGTCAAATCAACTATCTGAAGTTCTCTATCGAAAATAGTCCTTGTCTTTTTTTTACCTTCACTCATAGAAAACGAGCCTAATTTCATATCATGACTATACACTAACATGTATCACAAGATATGTATGTATGAAACTTTTTATATAGATTAATGGGAAAATCTACCTTTCATTTCGGCTGCTGATTGGCCTTTTTTAATTAAGTTCGACTATTGGCTAAATCGGTCGATTACACGGGGACAAAAATATTGCGCTCACCACTCAACGGTATTGTGATATTCACTCTCCTCGGTTGGTTGTACTTTGTATACGGAAAGTCTTGGTCTATCGGATCGGGATTATCGCGATCCAGGCGGATCCCGAAATTATAAGATCGTTGTGCTATAGTAACGATCCGTTTTGTTGACATATAGCCATAAAAAATTTGAGATTAAAATAGATAAATTTTTATTTCTAACTTCTTTACAATTTGATGTTTAGTTGGAATTACTAATTACATGCTAATAATACTAATAAGTGCAATAAACAATTATTATTATTTAATATCAAGAAATGTAAAGCAATAGAATATGCGTAATTAATTGATGTAAATTTGACAGTCTTTTTTTTCAACGATAAATTAAAAAATTAATCGACGAAAAAAAGAAATTCTTGCATTAAATATATAATTCGAATTGTTTGATCGTCATTGTGTGCGCTTACGTAATTAATAATTTTATAAATAAAAAATTTGGATACGATCGGTGGTGCTTGAGGAGTAGATGGCGATAATCACTATCCGTTTTGATACGATATGGATACGTTAACTGACGATCACTATGCATTTAAGTATATTTACAATCCGTAGGATCATTATAATAAGTATCAAGTTTTTCATTCATATCGGTATATATATCGTCAAAATCATGTAACAATTTAGTACTAATCACGATACAACTGTCGCTCTCCGTTGGTGAGCGATAAGCGCAATTTTTTTTTTCCGTGTAGTTCAGAAGTTATAGCTGTTTGAAATTTCAACGAATTTTTGGAAAAAACCTGTTTTTATTTACTGTTAAAGTTGTATAACTTTGAATTCAAAACTCTTAGACGATTTCTGCAGAAATTATCCTAAGGTTTGTTCAGTAAGTTGGAATTTTTCATCTTAAACGTTATGGTTTGACTCCTTTATCCAAGAATTTGGTAGACCTGAATGTTTGGACAGAATCAAGTAAATTTAAAAGTATGGTTTTTTGTCCTGATAACTTATGCATTTTTCAGTATAATCCAATTCTATCAGTTATATTTTATTGGGATCTTTCAATTATTAAGGTTTGTATAACTCTGAAACTAAATAATTTAGGTCATTTTACCTAATGTATCTTAGAAATGACTTGATTGGCTTCAACTTTGTACCTTAAACTTGACATTGTTACTGTTTTATAATACTTTTATAGCAATGAAAATTTTGTTTAATATAAAAACGCGCATCTTTTATGGTTTTAAGTCTTAATAACTTATGCATTACACATTAAAATCAATTTTCGTTAAATTTCTCTTGTCAATAATAAAATAATCTTTTAATTTGTTCGCATTGAAAGATAATATTCTGTCAATAGTAATACTCTTAGGTTATAGTCATCATCTAAAAATTAAATAAACATTGTAGACTATGAATATAGCAATACTTGATTTACGTAAAGGTTATATTGGTAGATTATCTATACAATATTTTGTCAAATAAACTGTCTGAAGTTCTCCGAGACAGTAAGTCGTTGTTCTTTTTTACCCTCACTCTTAGAAAGCGAGTCTGATTTCATACCGTGACTACACACTCACATGTATCACAAGATATTTATGTACGAAATTAACTTATTCGATCGATTGAGTAAGAAATCTACCTTCTATTTCGTCTGACAAATGGCTTTTTCCCTATGCTACGGTTTTCCCCTACAAGTGAAAAATCCGTAGAAAAAAAAAAAAAAAAGGCCATTCGGCAGCCGAAATAGAAGGTAGATTTTCCAATTAATCTATATAAAAAGTTTCATACATACATATCTTGTGATACATGTTAGTGTATAGTCATGATATGAAATTAGGCTCGTTTTCTAAGAGTGAGAGTAAAAAAAGACAACGACTATTTTCGATAGAGAACTTCAGATAGTTGATTTGACAAAACATTATATAGGTAATGTACTAAACTAACCTTCATTGTAATTACTATTACGATGGCAAGATCAGTTATAATTATAGGACGTACAGGTACGATTGAAACAGCATAAATAATAAAAAAAATACTTTTAAAATATAAAATAGCAGTGAAATTTACAGGTTATTTTGTTCACACTATAATACAACTGACAAAATTGTATTATAATGGGAAATGCATAAATGATGTTAAATGAAAACCATATTTTCAACATTTTTTGATTCCATTAAAATTTTCAAGGCCCCAAATTATTTGAAGAAATGGTCAAAACATCAAGTCTAAGGTCATAAATTAAAGCTTATTAGACAAGCTTTCAAATACTTTTTACGGAAATTATCTATGAGTTTTAGTTTTAAAGTTATATGAACTTGAAAGTGGATAAAATTGTTTTTTTTTTTAAAATCGTGGGAATTTGAAACAGCCATATCTTCTAAACTAATCGAACGATTTAGCCCATCTTCGAACTTAACCGTGGTAATCACCCATCGAATAAGTGTAAAAAATTTCATTAGGATCCGATAAGGATTCTAGGCGCAATCGTGTTCTCAAAACTTGGTTCTATTACATATATATATATTATAACGCAAAAATTATACGCTAATCTTTGCGCTACAACTTCGTTCTCTGTCCTTAGCCTCCAGTCTCGATACTAATAGGGCGCCAGGTAATTTTTATCACTGGAATTACCAAACCAGTAAATTACGAAAATTTTAATAATTTTTGATCTGTGGAATTATTTCATAAACCACGCATAAACGAGGTGGATAATTTTTGATCTGTGGAATTATCACCAAAACCACGCAGAAATAAAATTCAAAACTTAAACTAAAATGCTCAAACTTAATAGCAAAACAAGACAGAGGCTGGAGCACTAAAAACAGAGTTACGGTATGCCGTGGTGTCGCTCAGTGTGTAGGTTTATGGAGAGAGGGAGTGGTCCGGGTTAAATCATCCCAAACTCGTGTAAATTATTAAATGATTTGCAATTTTTATTTAACAATAAAATAAATCAAATACTAGAACATAATACAAATAATCTTACTCTCTATAACAAAATACTGAATCCGAAAAATACAACGATCCAGTAAATCCGAACGGCAACTTGGCATCTAAATGATGCGCGTCAAAACCTTATAACTAAATTAATTAAAAATAATTAATTAAAATAATTAAATAACTGGAGCCAACCGATACTCAAATAGTACTCGGTGAACGGGAACCATAATCTTAAATTTGTTACTCTAGCATACTTGCTGTAGCAAAAATCGTACGACTAACGTACCTGGACCTCATTTTTGACGTTCATTGGCAATAATTAACTTACTGACTAACATATTCCCTATAATTATTTTATAAAAATAATATTAACATTAGATCGCGAACCTGACTCAAAACTGTAACTACTTTCTCATACTTTTCACAAATCTTATATCTTTTCTTTAACTAAAACCGTAGCATAATACCTCAAGATTCTAACTCAAACTCGATTAATTATTTATAATAATTATCTCATACCTGATTACTGATGAATAAAATATCAAGTAAAGCTCACACTGTTTAAAGCAATACATCTGTAACGATTACTCCAACCTGTAGCTTTCTGAAGCCTCACTCCTGAACACGTCTGCTCGCTTCGAGCGACCAGAGTCGAATCCCCTACTGTACTCCCCAAACTAAAAACATCATCGCCATTTATACCGACTCTCTATACTCTACTCCATAACTCCAACTCGATATTAAGTATGGATATCCCAATGTGTGCGCTCTCCTGGACTTGGCTTCGGTGAGATCGCAGACTAAATTCTTAAATCTAAGTGACCAATGGTTACCCTCAGCAGCACACTGGTCAAAGCTGTCCACTGAGGCCTACCAACAAAACCCAAAACTCCAAAAATGACCAGAAATAGCGGCTTCCACAGCGATAGTGGTCACTAAACCATCGCTGAGTCCTGCCAATCATAATAACAAAAACTGATCTCTTACACCTAGTCCATAGTCCCTATTTTGGAGCGCTAGCATTTCAGCTAGACCTCTGCACTCCACATGAAAGTCTCATAGGGTCAGGCAAGCATCCTGACATCAGATACAACCGGGTGGCAATTACTTGAGCCCCATTCCACGGTTGCTCCGACTTTTCCACACACTCAATAAACCAAAAACTGAAAATTCCAAAACTCAAACTTTATCTTTTACCCAACTCTAATCTCCACCCATATCCCACAATAAATTTCCCATATAAATTTTCTGTAGCCAAACGTTACTCCATATTTTATTCTTAACTAGAACTCGATCACCAAAAAAAAACTGTATAAAAATTGTAATTTACTGTAGCTAAACTCTAAATCTTGAGTTACCATGCTCGGTTATGTCCCAAAATCAGTTGGTGCTTGTGACGTCAACTCAATCCAAGCCTCGTCCAAAAAAAATAACGTCACAATATATATATATATATATATATATATATATATATATATATATATATATATATACATACATATATAAATTTTTCAACGAATGATATTTTCGAACTCTACTCAACTAATTATGATAGGTTGTGACAAAATTCCTTGAAAAATCGACCATGAGGACAAATACAATACCTAGATTTTTAAAAAAATCTACCTAATAGTTTTTTCGCAATAACATATTTATGAATTGAGCTATTGAGTTCAGTTCGAGCTTTAAACAAGCATATTTTTATTTCCAATAAAAATAAGTGCATAACCCAACGAAAATATAACTATCTGTTATAGATGTAATCAATTGTTTATGATTTTATTTATTATTTTTCCTTTACTGTACAACTTATTAGTTTTTTTCAGAATATATTGTTATAAATTTCCTTGCTTCTTAATTTCCTAAGCTTATTATTCCTTTACACCCAATTTGTGCGGCTATGGCCCGACTTGTGCTTATACTGTACTACATCATTACGATGATGACCCGCTACCTCCCTGGCAATGGTAGTGCAGTGGCGTAGGGAAACCACAGAGAAAACCTAGCCAGTACAGTTCGGTTTAGGTGAAGCTCCAGTGATCAATAAAATTCCAATTTTACCGATCACTCGATCTTCATCCCGCGCCTAACGGTCAGAGACCTTCGTTCGAACCCGACGCGTGGCTAAGCAGTCACCCAACCAAGTAGTTATCATACTCGATGCTACTTAACTTCGGTGATCGCCCGAGCAGCGCGCGTGCTGAGCGGCTGTTTCAGCCGTTCTTAGTCAATTGTTTATAAATTTGTGATTTTGCCTTTAGCAATTTATTACTTAAAAACTTTTAAATATTTTGGATTAAAATATGGTACTGTTACATACTGGAAATTTTTCAATATCAATTTAATACTGAACAATTAAATTTATTGCTGATAAATAATGGTTGTTGGTCCTGGTACCAGCACCACTGTTACATACTGGAAATTTTCCAATATTAACTTAAACTATTTTTAATTATTATTAAGTCCAGGTTGAGCCTCATTGAGATATCGATAGTCCTCCATTAGCCCAGATCGTCGATTATTTGATCAATTATAAGTTTTCTTACTTTTTGCGATTCGAATCGCAATCCGATGTTTGCCTTTATCTTCGATATAATTATATGAATAAGGTTTTGGAAGGATGACTACAAAAAAAACTAAGATGTGGTGTTAACGTTGTTTTATTGTATATAATTTGAAAGAGATCAAAACGAAGTCAGTTTCTCGCAAGATTTTAAAGGGCACTTGTCTCCAGGGTAACAGTAACAGACACCAACAATCCAACCTAATATCAATTCTAATTCTGTTACAAGCTTGAAAGAGGTAAGCGCAAATTGGCTGTTCCGCTCTTTCCTCGTTCAGATCGCTAATTAGCTATTTGGATTTCATCTCTTATGCCTCGAAGTCAACTAAGCAGAAGCAAATCATACGTTACAGGTCGGCCGACGGAGCCAAGGTATCGTCGTGAATATCACAATAGATTATCTATAAATTACATCAGAGGAAGTTCTCCGCGAGCCAGCAATGCTAATACTACCGCAAGTTGTTGTCAGAGGACTAGCTTTGGTGTTAAGCATCAGACTGGCATATTAGTATCGAGCCATCAAGCTCATGTGTTGTTGAGCCGTCAAAAGGGTATCGTTTGGGACAAACTTTGGTACCCCTATCAATAAATGGTAATTTTGTAAAATAAAACTTTTTTTAATAAATACTCAAACAGCACACTTGGGGCTAGTCAACCCTCCAAAAGTGTTAGCCTGATTTATATAAACTAAATAAGAACTTACAATATATAACATTATTTGAAAAATTTAAAGTTTCATCAAGTTAGCCTCAATTAGAATTATTTATCTTTAAACCAATACAAGTAATTTCATTCGTTCTTTCATGATTTTACATAAGAAATTATATTCCAAGCAGATATATTTAATCATGTGATAAAATGAAGCCCTACGTACCTTCATTTTCGTGATCTATAATTTTAACTTCATCTAACTGGGCCGCAGAGCACAGAGGTGTATCAACTTCATATGTATTGTTAAAAAGTGTGTAGTCTACTTCATATTCACCAGTTTCTTTTCTAAATGTAATGATTTGTTCAAATCTGTGACCCCACAGGATTTCCGATGGAAGATAAGAGCTTCTTGCTTGTGTAGTCATCCCAGTTGATTCTATTACGCCTAAAAAATATATATAATAACAAGCAGATCATATGTTGATGATGCACTTATACAAATGATATGAACCTTCTAACATTACAATAATTTCAAATCTTTCCCTAAGCATATCACTTGCAGAAAGATAATAGAGAGGTGAAAGTCGATTGATTTTATGAACGATTGTTGTAGGCCAAATAAAAAATATTTTATCCTCTTCACCATCACCCCCTACTCTGAGCTCGGTTTGGAAGAATGGAAGTGATTCTCCTTCTCTAGTTACCTTCCAGATTACGAAAACAGTTTTTTTTAATTAGATGTCTATAATAATTTCACAGCAAACATGAAACATCAATGCTCAAGATCTCAAATACCTTTTTATTTATTAATTGAGCACGGATATGAGCTTCAATAATGTGACTTTTTCTCATATCTCCAACTCGAAACATTAAACATGGCTGTCCATCTCGTTGACAAATGACTGCGTTTCGAGAAAAAAGTAGAGTTTGTGTCCTCTTTTTAGGTCGAGATAGTTTCGCAAACACTATTCCGACCATAAATGCTTGGAGAATAACACCAGTCATTGACTGGATACACATTATAAAAATGGCTTCTGGACATTCTTCCGTAGTATGCTTTGAGCCATACCTAAGGGCATAATAGAAAGTAAGAAATTGAAAGTACCAACATTGTTACATTGACATAGAGTAATAATTATTAACCCAATAGTGTGTTGAGTCTCAACGGAAAATAAAAAACAGCTCGTAAAACCATGAATATCTTCAACACATGGAATGAAAGTTTTATTCGAACCACGAGACTGATCATCATTAAAATCACCGTGGACATATCCAATCAACCACCACACGATAGCAAAACCGAGCCAAGACAGCAGGAAATTCATGGAAAACACGAGCAGCGTCCAGCGCCATTGAGCATCCACTAAAGTTGTGAAAATATCCTGTAGAATAATAATAAAATCATTGGTTTGTCTATCAACGTCTAATTACAAACACATACAAACTGTTCAAATAAAAGACGTATTCGTTATCATTTTTAACAGCTGATTAAAGCTTAATCATTTAAGTAATGTACAATTTCGATTTAACATTGTAAACAAGAAGAAATTCGGAATGCCATAAAACAAAAGAGCGCGTAGAACTCAGTACGTGTGACGGAAATGAAACTGCTTTGGTGATCTTAACCTCGATTTGAATGTATAGAGTAATATGTAAAATAACAGAAAAAAAAACATAGAGAGGAAGAAATAGGGAGTATTTGACTTTATATTATTTATGGCAATTAGTGCATACCTGAGTCGATCTGTTGAAATAATCAATTTATAAATGCATGCCAGGACTGGTTGGTAGTTAGGATGTTGGAAAAATATGCATATTTAAAAATATAATAATATGTTTATTTGTTACAGCATAATATACTGGGTTACATAAATAAAATCGTTGATTTCCTTTATTTAATACTGATGACTGCTTGAGCTCGGGGATACGTGATGAATTGAATATTCTTTCTATAATTAAGCTCGAGTAATTAATTGAAATAATCATTGAGTCTATATGAACATCGAGTTGGTTAATAAGTTGTCATGGGAACAAGTAACATGAATTTAGAGGTTACTGAGCGAAAAATTCATATCGAACACTTGATTAATTCATATATTATTATTATGAGTACCAAACGTGTAGATATTTGAGTACATTGAGTTTTCGAGAAAATTGACCACTTAGTTTAATTGATTGCAATGAGTCTATTATAAATTACACTGATTTGAATTTATTTCACAACATGTGGTAGCATGATAACAGAGATTACCGAGCGCAAGTTTAATTGTGAATAAACAATTGAGCATGAGAATAATCTAAATAATTATTGAATAGAATTTAGGTTTCCACTATATTAAAATAATGTATTACCGTACGATGGACGGTGTGGCTCAATAAGTTATAGATCAAATTGAATGGAATATAGTATAATGCTGGATAGCTCAACTGGTAGAGCACTCGGCGCGATACCGAATTGGTCTAGGTTCGATTCCTAGTTTGGGCTATCTATATTTTTCTCAATTTATCTATGAATTGTCTTATTGAAAAAGTTATTTGCATGTTTGCATGTTTAGGTTTCCACTATATTTAAATGGTCTACATAAATAAACTGAAATTACAGAATCTTTCAATCATGAGAGCACTTGAAATAATTAATTAATGTTGTAATTATAATATTTTAAATAAATGCCATGACTGGTTGGTGGTTGGGATAGTGGAAAAATACGCATATTAAGAAATATAACAATATTTTAATTCGTCACAGCACATAATATCACTAGGTTACATCATTAAATCGTCGATTTAATTACTTAATACTGATGAATGTATAAGCTCATGAATACGTGATAAATTGAATACGAATTGTATAACTGAGCTTAAGTTATTAATTGAAATAATCATATTGACTCTATATGAACACTGAGTTGATTGTAAAAATGTCATGAGAATGAGTAACATGAAATCAGAGGTTACTGAGCGGAGTTAATTATTTATTTATTAATAATTTTTTGACCCTGAAATAGTTTTGATATTACTTATTTACACTCCTTATCGGTTTGATTTACGCTCACAATACGTTGAATACGTTCAACTAACGTTTTTAACGTTCAATACGTTCAAACTACGATTTCAACGTTCAATACGTTCAAATTACGATTTCAACGTCCAATACGTTGAATTTACGATTTGAACGTTCAAAACGTTGAATCTACGACTTGAATTTCGACTCGGGTTGGCCGAAATAAAATAATTTTGCGCGTGAAATATTAATCAATTAAATTATAAAATAAAGTCAATAAATTAATCGAGGCCGGAATTTATTCCAGTGGCTGAATTAATTTATAATTAATTTCAATTTACTCTAATCCGTCGGTAAAATTCTGGACCTGAGTGACACCAACTCTATGGCCGAATTTCTAGTCAATTTATAAATAGATTCTAGTCGTGACTTAGTGATAATTAATTTTAGTAAAAATTAAATAAATAATTAAATAATTAAAAGTTAAAAAGGACGCTAGAATTTTGGGTAAATCAAATATTGAGTCAAATTGGAAAACGGATTATTTTGTGAGTGAATTAAATTTAGTTGTGAAAATTAAAAAAGAGGAAATTATAAATTAAAAGTAATTGATAAATATTAATTGTGGCGAATAAAATAGTAGAATTATATGCGTGGAAATTTACAATCAATTAATTAATGGATAAATTGAAAAGAAAGTGAATGGTTAAATGACAAAGTTAAAATTGAAATATTATAAGCGTTAAAATTAATTAATTAATAAATTATATTGAACCAAAAATTAATTAATTAATTGAAAATTTGGAGTTGTAAAATTAAAGCAAAAGTCAATTAATTATAGAGTCAATTTAGTGTAAAGGAAAACTGTGTCTGTGATTTAGGTCCGGTGGACATGTTAAGAGTAAATTAGTTATACATCCAGGGGATGTTTTAGTTTAAATTTTAAGTAAAATTTTGGTTAACGTCCAGGGGACGGATCTATAAAGGTTAATTAAGGTTTAACGTCCAGGGGACGGTATTTTAACGTGGGAGTGTGTGTGTGTGGAAACGTCCAGGGGACGCAATTTAGTTTGTCATAAGATTCCGTCCAGGGGACGAGGTAAAAATTAGTTTGTCATAAGAGAACCGTCCAGGGGACGAGGAAATTTAGTTTGTCGTAAGTAAACCGTCCAGGGGACGAGAAAATATTAGTTTGTCATAAGATAACCGTCCAGGGGACGAGGAAAATAAGTTTGTCATAAGAATTTAGTTTGTCATAAGGTTATAGTTGTATTAAGGGTAAATAAATAAAAGCAAGGTGCTTATAATAATTAGAATTGAAAGCATAGTTTTAAATAAAATTATTTCAGCCTGTTCATCATTCCTCTCCTCTCTCACAAAATTATAAAATTTACGAACGACCCTGAGCATCCAAAATAATTACATTAACATCCGGTTCTGGAAAGCCGAGTCCATCTTCCAGTGGCGCCCTAATATTCGACTATAATACTTAGGTGCGACCAGACTTGGCAAGCTAATCACTCTGTCATATTTGGCGCCCAACTTAAAAAGTAAACCCCCCGTAAAATTTTGTGAGAGGGCTGAGGATTTGTGAATTGGTTGGAGTAAAATTGTGTGGGTAAAATTTGTAATTTTGAAAAAAATCATTTTAAGTAGAAGATTCTAAAATAAAGTGTGTGGGGAAAATTTTAAGTGAAATTTTATTCAGAAAATTTTAAAATAATATTGTGTGGGTAAAAAGTTAAAACTGGAAAAATTTTGAAAAGTGTGGGATAGAAAAGTTATAAATTATTTTGGGATAGAAAATTTTACTACAACATAAAATAAATCGTTGGATTAAAATATCTATTAATAGAAATTACAAAATATCTGTTAAAAGAAATTACAGAAGATAGATAAATTTGAAAGAATTGTGACAAACACAAAAATAAATAAAAGTGTCGAAAATAAAAGATAAAGATCTAAAATATTATTTGGGGATTAAATTCTTATAAAATTACTAATACAGAATTCTCACTAATAAAACAATTCAGGAGATTAAAATAAAATGTAACTACCGAAAAATCAAATAAAATTTAGTGTCAGGAAATAGCCAAAACAGAAGCAGTAAATTTTACATAGATAAAGTACTTTCATTTATTTAATTGACTCATTTAATCATTCAAAATCTAATTATCGGATTAATACTTAATTACTTAATTACTTTAACAGAAATAAATTAATGAGTCATCGATGAGTCATTAAGAAGCTGATCATAAATAAATAATAAACTAAGACATTTACATAAACTAAATTTACTTCACAAAAACAAAATAATCCATTATAAAATAAAACAATAGTATACAAATATATATAGAAACTTTGAAACTTAAAATTAATCCCCAAATAAAAGAAAACTCTGTCATCCAAAATATTCGCGTCAATACATATAAACAAAATGGATAACTTTCAACAACAAGGATTTAGCAACGAAGATTCTCGTAGATTACCAAATGGTCGTGGTCGTGTACACCAACAACAAGTTATTAACCCAGGTTTACCTCGAATACCAACTGTTTCTACGGCAACATCAACAACATCGACGGTAACAACGACCAGACTTGGCAAGCTAATCACTCTGTCATAACGAAATACTTAACGTCGTATTTGAAAAGAATAAGAATCACAACTACAGGGACAGATCGCAACCGAGTGAGCGGAACAAAAGATCAGGTTCAAATACATCGAGATTATTGTCAAAATCAGTAGGAGGCACCTACACGTGTTTAAACTGTGGAAAAAAGAGCGATCATAAAACCGGAGATTGCAAAGATGACAGCGTAAATGTCTGTGTACGCTGTTTCAAAGTGGAAGAAACAGTGAAAACATGTAGTTGCATAAAAAACTAGAAGTACGAGTGCACCAGATGCAGGAGGCTGTACTCATCCCACTCGTCAATTCTACCCAAGCACCAGTTCGCCGGCCGGGGGGTGTACCATCTAGCCACTATAGTACAGATAACGAATGCGACGTGGTGACAGACGACCACCCGACGTCAAGTGAGACGGAAGCTGGTGAAAGTGATAATAAAATTAATAATAATAAAATTTGTGATCGGTATATGAATAGTGTCAAAATGGGTAATTGTATCTCAGAATGTTGCTGGGCAGATTACTGCGTAGAACCGTTACCGGAGAGACCGCGTACACCAGCGGTAATAACAACACAAGTTGGATCGAAAAGGAACCATGTAAGCCGAGTCCAGAGAACAGAAAAAGTAACGCAATGTAACCAAGCTATAATAACTGTCAGAAAACATTTTTTATGTGCAGTTAAAATAAATAACATCAAATGTACAGCATTGTTCGACTCCAGAGCTAGCAGAAATTTGATGACACAACAAGTCGCAGATAACATACCAGATAATATCACAAAAACAAAATTTGACAATGATATAAGTTCTTTTATTTTAGCAGATAATTAAGTGATTCGAAGTTTACGACGGATATTTGTCATATTTGAAATAGATGGGATCGAAATAAATGCGTGGTTTGAAATGTTCACTCAAATGCCAGATGACATCATTTTTGGCATGAAATTTATGATCGACCACGGGATACATCTATCTGCAGATAAAATGATTTGGACGTGGAAGCACAATGACCAGCAAAAGGTTTGCGAAACAGTAATACCAGGTAAACAAATCTGCACTATTCAATTAAACGAGAACGATCTAGACAAATTAACCAGATATTTAGACGCTGAATTTACATTAATGCACCAAGCAGATTTTGGGACATTAAAAGGGGTCGAATATAAAATCGAACTTATAAATTATACACTGATTTGCGTCAAGCCATATAGAAGGTCATTGAAAGTCACTGAAGCTCTGCATAAAATTATTGAGCAGTTACTGGAGCAGAAAATCATCCAGCCCAGTACCAGTGAGTGGAGTTTCCAACCCGTAATGGTGAAGAAGAAACTATTACCAGGGCAAGACGTCGACGACATCAAAACATGGAGAATGTGCATAGACTATAGACCACTGAACAAGGTCATGAAGATGGAAAATTACCCCATGAAATGAATCGATACATCATTGGAAGTCATCAGAAAAGGTGCATATCGAAGTGTCATTGACTGCACAAACGCACATTATCAAATTCAGATTGAACCAGAGCATCGCAAATTTACTGCGTTCGCCGTTGAAGAAATGGGGTCATTTGAGTTCATCAGAATGCAATTTGGTTTATCAACAGCACCAGGTACATTCCAGAGGAATATGGATTTGATAATACAAACTATGAAACAAGTTTTACGTCAGGTTAAATCATCAGCCTATTGGATGAATTATATTCATCCATACATGGACGATTGGGTGGTAGCAACACCAACATATGATAGTCATCTACAAGTCCTGGGGATTTTATTCAAAGTCTTCAGAGAGGTAGGCTTATTAATTAAGCGTGAGAAATGTCGTGTTTGTGTTGCAGAAATGAAATATTTAGGATTTATCATCAAGGGGAATGAACTTCACCCGGATCCTGACAAGCTGAGTGCCGTACGAGACTACCCAGAACCAGTTAATAAAAAACAACTCAGACGGTTCTTAGGAATGGTAAATTAGTACAGAAGACACATGAAAATGGTGGCAAAAATTCAAGGTCTGCTTACATCAATCACCAGTGAAAAATTTACCTGGATTTGGAGACCAGAACAGCGAGAAGCTTTTATAAAAATAAAAGAGATGCTTCTGAATGCACCAGCATTAACTGTACCAGACTATAACTTACCATTTATATTATACACTAGGGTGTGCCATTTTGAGGTGACGTTTTTTTTCAACAAAAAAAACAGGCTAAAAACTTGAGGGAAGGTGAGAAAAGAAGCCTGTTAAAAGCGGAGCTCATTTGAGGCTCATCAAGGCTTCTTGAGGATCATTCAGAATCATTTGAGGCTCAAAATGCTTTCTTTTCTCAGTGAGGCTGGATTGAGACTCACTTGGGTTCGATGAGGCTAGATTGAGGCTAGATATTGTGACCCGTTAGATTAATCTTTTTCACAAATTAAATTGTAAATATTTCATACGTACAGTTTGGTGTATATCCTATATATATATATATTGTGACATTTTAAATTTCACCTTCTAATTCGACGCCGACACGTGGCCATTTATTTGTTAATCCTTACATTATTATTACTAAATAATGTAAGGTTATATGCATTTTGACAGCTGCCGTATTTTGACTTGGACGATCACGATTTTTGAATAACTTTTTGAGCAACTTTTCCCGCGTATGTTAATTTTATCGTTCAGTTGGCAGCTTGGTACGAGAAGGATCCGAGACTCGAGATATTTGATAGTAATAATAATCGTAATAAGTTCGTTAGTAATTAAGTTAGCTTAAGTTGATATCGTGGCAATTTGAGAAATGTAGGTACTCGTTTGCTGGTCACCAGAGTCCAAGAGGATTCGCTGCTACGACCTACATGCCCAACCCGACGACAACAGCCGTCAATAGCCGAGGGACGACGTGTGCAGTGATACCGCCAGCGGAAATTTTGGGACTTGACATCAATCAGCGAGTTAGTCTGCCGAATGAATAGACATCCGAACGAGTGGCCAATGGGCACGAACAATCGTAGCAAAGATTTATACGACATATAGTATACGTGCGCGACTGATTTATTGTTGAAACTTAACTAACATCGAGAGATTCGAGGAGCAATTTGCCCGTGTCATGTGCAACCGAGCTCTGCGTTAGGAGCGATCGAAGTGCCGCCAAGTGGGGAAGGCCTGAACGACGGGCTGCATTGCAAATAATAGGAACAGCGGCCGCAATTCTGGATCGTATCTCGTTGTCACGTACACGTATTTCACTTGAAAAATTTAAATTTGGTTACTGGTGCTTATTCGAATAAAAATAATTAATACATCAATATAAATAATAACTGTGCCGAGATTCCGTTTTTTTTTTTTTTTTGTTTCTGATTGAGTCGTCAGTACGTGACGCAATTACTTGTCTTTCACAAAATAGTTGTCGTGAGACATTGAGACGGAGGAATTTTCCTACGCCATTCACACCGGCGTTTTGTTTCCGCGTGCGGATCGTCAACTGTTAACGTTTTGTGAGCAACTGGTTAAGCTCGACGCAGTTCAGTGATCGAACAGGTCACGTTCGGCATCAATATTCTGTTCTGGCTATCCACCACCTGTTGGTATTTTTGAGACGCCGTTCCCGGCCACCATTTTGGGGAATTAAATCGACTACGTGGAGGCGACAAGTACTGGAAATCGAGATCGTCGACCGGTGAGCAAGTCTGATTGATTTGTTTCGAGGGATAATTCGATTCGACGCCAAATTTCTTTGTTGTGTCTTAAGCGAGTAAATTCGTAGTTGATAAGTTGAGATTTGTGCGATTTAACAAACTGAGTTATTCTGCTGGTACAACGTGTGATGTATGATTTGTAATTTAATTTTGACAGATATTTCGATACGTTGGTTGTATGTGAATGATAACATTATTATTTTATCGTTTATTTTGATTAATTTAGGTGCTACTGCGTATTTCGAATCTCGTTATTCGTTTCGTTCTTTTAGTTATCTCATTATTCCCGAATCCGGAGTATTAACATTAGTAAATTTTTTTTTGTGTTTTTTTGTATTGTACGGATAACATTCTGACGGTAATTCAGTTTACGAACGACAAATTACCGACTGTGGCGGATGTCAAGTAACTTGACATCACGTTGCCGTCAAGTTGTGACTCTGGGTAAAACCTAGATTGGTAGTTTGTTGTTATTGACAGTACCGTTAAACATAATAATAAGTTTTTTGTTGTGCTTAAATATACCGACAATGTACTATTTTAGTCTACTGCGAAATGATCCCATTCTTTCTTTGTTAATTGCTTATATCGTGTCACGCCGACAACGGCCTTATTATTTTGGTGTAATCAATTTTTTTTTCATTGTAATACAGATCCATTTATTTTGTTTGTTCAATATACGAATCATTATTGTTGTTTAATTTTGATTAAGTATTTTATCGAAATCTTAAGTTCCTATCCTACCCCGATCCACCACCCTGAGCCAACGGTCAGCGTGAACTTCGGTGAGTAGAACTCAACTGGCGCCCAACAACCACAGAACCCGAAACAGGTAAGCCAAATAGTTGTGAGCGGACTAGTTCGCCTGACGGATTCCAGGCAAATTAAATAACAGGTCACTATACATATATATATATATATATATATATATATATATATATATATATATATATATATATATATGTGTATTTAGGTATGTATATATGTCATGCTCATAAAAAAAATAGTCTTCTGTTCGATTTTAAGAGCTTGACATTAAAATAAAAATAACTAGACAACAATGCAGAATTCGAAAAAACTTTATTCAAAATAACTTCTAGAGAATAAAATTGTCTACAAAAAAGGTTGAATGATATTTTGTAATAGGTCTGATAGTTTCGCCGGAAAAGTAAGAAAATCTCAAAATTTAATATGAATCGACTTCAACCTCAAATAGCTTTTGAACAAATAGATTCCTTAAAAAATGATAGGAATCTTTTTTTGTAGAGCATTCAATTCCATACAAAAATATGCCTGCCAATTATTCCTATGACGCATCGTTAGCTACTTATAAAAATCAGAAGACGTAAAAAAAATTTTTTCCATGTTATTCCTATGGGAAATAGAAAAGTGCAATGCGGACAATGTTAATATTAATATCAAGAGCTCTAACCTTCACAGGCGTCTTTTTTTATCTAAACGAAACTTTTGAACCTGTTTGGAAGAAAAAAAAATTTGTTTGTTTTTTGAATCACCCTAATATATATATATATATATATATATGTGTGTGTGTCTAATACTCATAAAAATGAAAAAATATTAATCTTGATAATATTAATAATAACAATTATTATTAGATTAAGTCAGCAGCTTCCATATTGAGTAGGTTCAGAAGCACCTGACAGTTTCGCTGCAATTGGTGGTATTAGAGCTGCCAGTAATCAATCCCCTGGCTCTGCTTCACAAACAATAGCGCATCTAGCTTCCACAACAGTTTTATCAGTCTGATTTCACACTCCAGCCCCTGTTCTCGCTCCTGACGCCGCTTCAGCTCCAATTACTGCAGCATAATCTGAAGCTGCTGCTGTTGTTAGATCTGCTGTGGCCTTTTAATTTCCATTGATTAGTTTTTACGTATGTGATTCAATCCAAGCATCAATTCTTCTTCATCTGAAAAAAATAAGAACAAAAAAGAATCTTAAAAAATTTCAAACAATAATAATAATAATAATAATAATAATAATAATAATAATAATAATAATAATAAGTCTTCTTCCGGAGACGCCAACCATGAATTTGACACACGGCAAGTATATATCTCAAAGAAGATATACTACTCATAACATCTACTTGACACGGAAAACCACGAACTATCTACTCAGATTCCGTGCTGGCTTGTAGATAGGCGAACCGTGCTAATTCCCAAGAAAGGTGACTCGTCCGACCCAAAGAACTACAGGCCTATCACCTGTTTGAATTCAATTTATAAGATTTTCACAAAAATTTTGAACAATCGCATTCTACAGGAGATAGATCCTGTATGGCAGCAGACATACGAACAACGTGGCAGTAAAAGAGGCCTGTCAGGATGCAGAGAGAATCTGTTAGTAGATCGTTGTGTCATTCAAGACGCGACCTACTATCAGCGCAACCTGTCAATGGCCTGGATTGACTACCGTAAGGCATTTGACTCAACATCTCATGATCTCATTATCTTTTTGCTCAAATGCCTTGGGGTCAATCGCAATACAGTGGGATGCATACAGCGTACGATGCAACTTTGGCGAACGCGGTTCCACATTTCATGTGGCAATGACAAACGTGTGACCGAAGTTGTACAGTACAAAAAAGGAGTCTTTCAGGGCGATTCTCTGAGCCATCTGCTGTTTTGCATTTTACTGCTGCCAATATTTGTTGTGCTACGCCGTACCCGTGGATACTCAGTGGGTCCACCAACTGATCGGAAGTATTCGATCTCCCACTTACTCTACATGGATGATCTAAAGGTGTATGCTCCTGATGAGGAACACCTTTAGACAGCCTTGAACATTGAAGGGGAGTATACACGGGATCTCGGCATGGCTTTTGGGTTAGACAAGTGCGCAGTCGTTAATCTGGTGAAGGGTAAGTGCTCTGATGTGCGTGAAGATATCCAGTTAGTAGATGGGAGCGTCATTGACCATCTTGAGGCCGGAGAGTACAAATATCTAGGGATTGACGACAGTCCTATGCAGGACGTCTCGAAAATCACAACGACTCTCCGCAGCGAGTATGTGCGGAGACTCCGGAAAATCAGGTCATCAGAACTTCCCGGAAATAACAAAGTCACCGCAACAAACATGCTTTCTGCCCCGGTGCTACTCTCCGCTTTCGGTGTCAGTCTAAGAGCTAGTGGCCGGCAGACTTATGGTATTTCAATAAGCTTCACATTATCTTCATTTAGTCCCATGTACCTAAGGTACATGAATTGGGGACTCTTTAGTTTGACTGGGGTTTGCTATAGAGACACCCAGGTGTAAAACGTGTAAGAGATGACCAAAAGACACGTGATAGTAATCAGTCTGCCGCTTTGATATCTTGTAGTATTCAATGGCAGTTTCCGAAGAATAACATAAGCTGACACCTATGACAGTTTCAAGGTCATGGCGGATATTTTATCAAGTACAAAAACAAAAATTGGGTTTGTTTTTTGTGTTCGAAATTTTTTTGTTGACACATTTTAGAATTTTTTTTTTTCTCACATTTACGGATTAACCAACGCAAAAATGGAACAAAAGTAGAAAAAAAATCTGGGCGTCGGTTGGCCCTGCGGGCCAGCCCCAAAACTTCCCGCTGTTTTCGAGCTCAAGGAGCTTGAAAACATCATTGTGAATATATTTTCGAGCTCTTCGAGCTCAAAAATGCTATTACATGCAATCATTTTTTTATGAGCTTTTCAAGCTCTAACAAGTTACGTTTTATGCTAGAGTTTGAAAAGTTAAGAATCGAAAATCATTAATGAAGAAGCGGCTTTTAAATTTTTATTATCGATTATGTTCTCTGAAATAAATGTATTGAGGCAGAAATCAATGTCAGTGATCAAAATCAAGATTTGAATGAGTTTTGACTTAGGTCAGAGCAATATGTTACGGGGTAAGATTTAAATTGATAGTAATAATTAAATTGAAATTTGAATAAATTCCCCGCGGTTGGTCAATGACCCAATAACCATAAACCCCGTGATCTAGTTAATCGACTTGTCACCGGGAGCGCCAATTTTGGAGGCTCGTCCTCCAGACCCAATTAGAATTTAATGGGGAGGGGTCAATGTACGATTAGAGCCGAAGGGTCACGAGATGAAAAGTGAAAAGTGAGTGACAAGATTGAGGATACACACAGTCGGACGGACCGGCCTAGAGACCAGACGGGTGACCGCGTACATCATTACAGGAAATTATTTAAGCTCTAGGGAGGTCATTAGTGGAACCTTCTAGAAGCCGTAAAATAATCAATTATTTTAATTGTGTATCCGGCAGGTAGCTGATACACTGAATTTCATATATTTATTTGTACTGAATTGTTCGCAGATTCATAGAAAAATTTGAGAGAGAACTGGGAGAGTTATTGGAGAGAAGGAACGGGAATCGGCAGAGACGACCGGGAATAAAAGAAAAAGAAGCCACGACATTTTTTACAAAGGAGAAAAGTAGAGGTAAATAAATTGTCGGTAAGTAGCCACAATTTATCAAATTCAGAAATATTAATTAAGTTAATTCATGGGCAGTCGCCATTTCCGGTTCGAATTCCTTATAAATTAACACGCGGTCCGTCCGATAAAATTTCTCGGCAGAAAGCCAGAAATTCTAAATTATAAAATTGTTATTAAGAAATTGTTAGTTGATAATTTAATTTAGTTTTATTTAAAATTTAATATACAATACTTTACAAAACTGAAACTAAAAGTGCGGTGAAAGAGTGATTAAACGTTAAAATTATAAACAAGTAAATTTAATAGCAAAGTTGAAGTCAGTTTTATTGTATAAATTGTTTGTTAACGGGAAGACGAGTGATACACGAAATTGAGAGAGAGAGAGAGAGAGAGCGTCAGTCGGTGGCGTCAGTTTTCCAGTATCAGTAACTTCTTTATTCAAAACTCGATACTTGAAAAACTGAAAATATAAAATGTTGTCGTGGAAAATTTTAAGTATAAAATTATTAAGTAAATGGAAATTGTCGTGTTGGAAAAGTATCGTATTAAATTTTGTAGAGTCAGAAAAATTATAACGAGTATGAACGTGTGTGAATAAAGTCCTGGGGACAAGTTCATAAATAAATCGGAAAAATAATAAATTGTAAACGTGTGTGTGTAAGTGTAAATAAAGTCCTGGGGACTAAAGAAATAAAACGTGTGTGTGTGTGAGATAAATCAAGTTTCCTGTAGAATTTTAAAATAATAGATCCAGGGGATCTGGCAAGTTGCCAATTCATTTTAATTAAATTTGATCCAGGGAATCAGGCCGGTGGTATAAAGTCCACACGGAAAAAAATGTGTAGTTAAATTTACTACGAATGGAGTTCCATTTACTACACTGACTAGTAATATATAGGATAACTACACGTTTAGTAACAGTTACTAGTACACTGTGGTACACAACCTGTAGTACCATTTACTACAGTAAGTAGTAATAAGAACTAGCATTAAATAACCACTGTGGTTCATTTTACTCCACAACATAGTAGAATATATTTTATTCGTAATGTATTAATCGAGTATCTGTTAGTTAACGATCATTACACTGAAAATATGATTTATTTGAGCCAACTAAGATTTATTTGAGCCAAAGATATCGTATATTTGGATATGGCCAAATGAATATTTAATTGTGAGAAAGATATAATATATTTGAGTAGTTTAATTGCGTGAAATAAGTGATTTATTTGTGGTAAAGAAATGATCCAATTGCTACAAATAAATAAGGGCTTCAAATATATGTATAGTATCGCCAAATTTGAGGTTATTTGTCACAAATTTAATTTCTTTACCACAAATATATCAATTACTTATCACAAATAAATTATATATTTCCGTCAAATTATAAAATTATTTGAATCAACTGTCATATTTTGTTGTACCAAATATATTTATTTGTCATTAAGAAATATTTTAAAAAAAGCCACAAATAAATTGATTTATTTGGGACAAATATTTCTTTTTTTCAGTGTAGTTTTTATGATATTGAAAACGTTATAAAAATATAAAAATTAATCTTAGATTCTTCGGACTTACAGTATATCAAATTAAAATGATATAAAAATGAATTTATTAATGGATAACAAAATAATAAGGACTCAAATTTCAAAAGCCGACTTTTTATCAATACCTGATAAGGATAATTTTAAAAATATATTTGTAATCTATAAATTCTCGTATAAGCATAAACTTAGAATAATTAAGTATTAATTTTTATTAATAGAAAATATAAAAAACAGGGTTTTGAAAGTTATAATTCTAATAAATAACAAATACTCAATAAGCAATGATTTAAAAAATTGCATTAAAATCACGATTCACTGATAAGAGCATAGAAATAAAATTTAATAGAAGAAGTTGTAGTTGAGGTAAGCAAAAAGAAAAATGACAGGTAATACAAAACAAATTTTTTTGTATTATATTTTTTATATATATATTTATTTTAAATTATGTATATTATAATTGCACGCCTCGATTTTTAATTATATATATAAATATTTTTAATTATATATATAATAATTTATAATGTTTTATAATATTATTTACAATATTAAATACACTGACACAAGTTGAGGATACCCACAGAATGGAGTAAAAAAGTTGTAGGTGGCGCTGTTATTTTCTCCTTTTGATCATTTTACCACACATTGGAGTAGATTGTACAAGTAATCTGGTATTGTATACTCCAAAAATAGTAACAGATACTAATTCATATAAAATTGTGTGGTTCCCAAAACCACAAAATAAGTATTTTATACTATACTAATGCAAAAAATTAAAGGAGCCGAAAAATTTTATAAATTTTTAAGTGATTTTTGGAAGGCTGTAACGTGGTGAAAAAAAATCGTGAGATTTAAAAAAAAGCATTTTACAGCTTGAAATCTCTAGTTTTGGTGCATTTTTTTCAAAATTCTTCAAAACTTCCGGTTATTGCGCAAACATGAGAAATACCGCGAGACAAAAAATTTCTAAAATTTTTTTTTTTTCCGAAGAACCTACGGACCGCGAAAAAATTCTTTCAACTAAACGAATGCATAGTTCGTTTAGCAAATTTATGCAGCTTCAATTTGGTTTTTTTTTAACCTCGTAGGACGATTTGTCGCAGAGATATCAGCCTTCAAACAGAAAATGATCCTTTTGGCTTTGATCATCGATATTTCAGGTACCAATGATCGCACAGAAAGTTTAAGGGCGGTGATGAAAACTTGAATAAATTCCCTACAAGATCCTGTCATCATTTTTTAAAACAAAAAATTTTTTTTCATTTTTAACATCCATTAGAAGTAAGCACAAAAAAATGACTTTTTTTGGTTTATTAGTAAATCAACCGCTACTCTGCAAATATCGATAAAAAAAATAATGTTGCCAGGGACTTTTCTAGCTTAATGTACCCCTAAGACCCCTGTAAATTTTCAAATTGATCCATCGAACCGTTTTTTGGGAATCATCGATCAAATTTGTGCTAAACAATTAAAGGAGCAAGTTTTGTTCCATTAATTCTGTAATCATAATCAAAATGAAAAAATTTTTTTTTGACTTTTCTCAAATTTTTGCGTTGGTGACTCAGCAAATGCAAGGAAATGACAAAAAAAATCGAAGAAAAAAAAAAATTGAAACTTTTTTTTTGTTTTCTAAATTTTGTTTTTGACATTTTTTGGAAATTTTTTATTTTTTTTTGTCATTTCCTTGCATTTGCTGAGTCACCAACGCAAAAATTTGAGAAAAGTCGAAAAAAAAAAATTTTTTCATTTTGATTATGATTACAGAATTAAAGGAACAAAACTTGCTCCTTTAATTGTTTAGCAAAAATTTGTTCGATGATTCCCAAAAAACGGTGCGATGGATCAATTTGAAAATTTACAGGGGTCTTGGGGGTACATTAAGCTAGAAAAGTCCCTGGCAACATTATTTTTTTTATCGATATTTGCAGAGTAGCGGTTGATTTACTTAAAAACCAAAAGAAGTCATTTTTTTGAGCTTACTTCTAATGGATGTTAAAAATGAAAAAAAATTTTTTGTTTTAAAAAATGATGACAGGGTCTTGTAGGGAATTTATTCAAGTTTTCACCGCCGCCCTTAAACTTTCTGTGCGATCATTGGTACCTGAAATATCGATGATCAAAGCCAAAATGATCATTTTCTGTTTGAAGGCTGATATCTCTGCGACAAATCGTCCTACGAGGTTAAAAAAAAACCAAATTGAAGCTGAATACATTTGCTAAACGAACTATGCATTTTTTTAGTGGAAAAAATTCTTTCGCGGTCCATGGGCTCTTCGGAAAAAAAAAAAAATTTAGAAATTTTTTGTCTCGCGGTATTTCTCATGTTTACGCAATAACCGGAACTTTTAAAAAATTTTGAAAAAAATGCACCAAAACTAGAGATTTCAAGCTGTGAAATGCTTTTTTTTAAATCTCGATACGATCATTTTTCACCAAGTTACAGCCTTCCAAAAATCACTAAAAAATTTATAAAATTTTTCTGCTCCTTTAATTTTTTGCATTAGTGTACATTGAGTAGTTGTGGAAACTACAAAGTTTTACCACAGTACAGTAGTAAGCAGAACTCCCATAGTAGTAAAATATCACGCACACTGTGGCTTATGTTACTACAGTTGTCATTGCGGCGACCCCAAAGTGTAGTAAAATTTTTACTAGTTTGGTGTGGTAAATTCTACTCCAGCATTTTTTCCCGTGCAGGGGACTTAATTTTATTTTATATGATCCAGGGGATCAGGCCGGTGGCCATTTCGTATAAAGTCCAGGGGAATTAATTTTATTTTATATGATCCAAGGGATCAGGCCGGTGGCCATTTTCGTATAAAGTCCAGGGGACTATTTTAATTAAGATCCAGGGGATCAGGTCGGTGGCCAATTCGTCATAACAGTCCAGGGGACTCGTCGTCGTATTTAATTGAGATCCAGGGGATCAGGCCGGTGGCCAAAATAGTTATAAAAGTCCAGGGGACTCTTTCATGTAATAAATAAAGTCCGGTGGACAAAATTTTATTAGTTGTTAAGAATAAAAGTCTGGTGGACAGTTTTGTTATAAATAGTTATAAGGAATAAAAGCCCGGTGAGCAAAGTGTTAATCGGTGAGTAAAATTTAAAATTCTATTGATTTAAAATTGTGAAAAAATTAATTTAATCCCTCAATCTCCTCACTCTTATACTTTTCAACGACCCTGATTTATAAAATTAACATCTCCGGTTCTGGAAGGCCAAGTCTTATTTTCCAGAGGCGCCCTTATTAAGATCAATTAATAAAGGGGCCAAACTTGACAAGGTTGAGATATACCCTGTTATAAATAATATATGGAATATCCGAGAAAAACATTAACGACAGGGTTTTTTCAACTTTTTGCTGACAATATGTTTAAAACTAAGGAACAAGTTATATAACATTATCTGATGATCGGAAGAGACTATAAAAAGAAAGAGTTGGTATGATTTCAGACACATTTTAGCACATTATATTTCAATTTATCCGGAAAAAATAACATAAAATGTTATTTTTTTAACTTTTCAGAGCCGACATCTTTTGAACTAATCAACCGATTTTGACGTTTGAGGTGGCAATCGGCGGGTTTTCTTAAATTCTAGAGCTGATTAAATTTTGAAATTGATCGGATAAGTCACTTCAAAGATAATCGATAAAAAACCGTTTTTTACCATTTCTATTGCCAACGATATCTCTCGAACAAATTAACCGATTGATATTGTTGAGGTGGCATTTGACGCGGCTTATAAAGTTCTAGAGCTGATTAGATTTTGAAGTCGATCGTTCAAGTCGTTTCTGAGAAATCACTATACAACTGAAAAAAAAAAATTTTTTTTTTTCGTAATTCGCCAATATTTTCGAGTTTGCTTGATCTAATGATTTGAAATTTTTAGGAAAGTTAAGGGCCAACAAACTCTTTCGATTGCCACTTCAACCATCCAAATCAATTCATTAGTTAAAAAGTTACAAAAAGTTTACACACACACACACACACACACACACACACACACACACACACACACACACACACACACACACACACACACACACACACACACACACACACACACACACACACACACACACACACACACACACACACACACACACACACACACACACACACACACACACACTATGAAAATAGTCAGAATAGCTTCCTAGGACCTCAAAACGTCGACATCTGATGAAAACTCGACTTTCGAAAATCGGGGTGAAAACAATAACTTCCTAATTTATAGAAAATCGTCGATTTTCGTAGCGGGAAGTTAAAAAATTACTTGTTTATTTCGACGATTATTTTACAATTGAAGGAACAAAACATGTTCCTGTAGTTGGTTAGGAAATCTTTGATCGATCGACGCTGACAAACGGTTCGATAGATCGATTTTAAAATTTACAGGGTTATAGAGAGTACATTAAGGTTGCACGGACAGTACTCTGTAAGTCATCTCAAGTATTTTTTCACAAAGCGTAGACCTGGCAACATCGCGCTTAACAGCTGTTTATATTTACCGTGCTGTGTACTGTTTAGTTGTAATGGGTTATTTGTAATAGCAAAATAAGTAATGCAAATCAATTTAGACTTATTTATTTTTAAGTATGGTGAACTGATATTTTTGTGAACTTCTGATCTTTTGCATTATAATATCGTTAAAAGCCTTCGTCAGAAAATTTTCATTATATTCTTAACGAATTTTACGAAAGTTGATTAATTGAAATAGAAGTTTTTAGTTTTTTAATCTTTATTAGTGTTAGTCCCATCAATCGATACATGTGCATCTCCCCAATATTCTCTATAGGCTACATATTGAATTTCAATTTTTTAATAATTTATTTAACGATAAGCCTTCGTCAGATCTATTCAAAAAATTAATGTGGACGTATGAGATAGCAATTTATAACATATCAAAAAATTAACTTTTGATCACGAAAAGTAGATCTATGTCCGAGCAACTTTAAGCTAAAAAAAGGCCATCTGGAGGTCGAAATAGAAGTAGATTTCTTATTAATTGCTTACTTCGACCTTTCAAATGAAGATTCCGACAAATCCTGATTAGTCCTTTCGCCCCAATACAGTTCTGTATGCAAAGTTAAAAAATTATGTCCAAGGCTGTTTTAGGTGTATTTTTATGTATTTTTATACAAGGAATTCAAATCTGAAATTCATTTTTTTGGAGGATGGTCGAATTCTTAGTTATTAACAATTTAAATGTTTCAAGTATGATATCTTGAAAATTAATTTTTTTTGTAAATTTTTTTTTCTAAACTATCGAATTCGTCATCAAATTTTGAATAAAACATGTCTTAGTTATTTCACTTAATTGTAGATATGTACGGAGATATTTAAATTTTTTAATAAAGAAATCATACGAGCGAGCAAAACATGTAAGATGCGCGCGCAGCGTCTCATGCTTACACACACACACTCACTCCCATATGCTATCCTCTATTAACGCACGAATAATAATCTGATCTCGCATGTCATACTCTGTCCCTATTCAACAAATGATTAGTGAATGGAAAGAATGAAAAATAGCAAAAAATTATTTATCAAAGTTTGTATTGATTGATATTTTTTTAATATTGTAACGAGGTTTATAATACCTCATTATCATACCATGATAATAGACGGTTACCGAGGGTATTTACCACTTGTTATCTGGTTTACCAATTATTATTATTATTTCATAATCCCTCTCCATTCACATTTTTAGTGGAAGGGATGCGCACCACGTCGACGCGTAAGCATCGACGTGAATCTATAAGAAGGCCTGCGCGCCGCTAATTTAAGCAGATTAAGATTTATACTAGTTTTCTCACCTTTAATTTCATCATGAATTTATAATAAATAAGTTTCATCTTTTAACTCTTTTTTTAACTTTTAACCTCCTGTTTACGCCTGAGTATCCAGTAGTATCTAAGTACTTCCTTAGATAACATAATCATTAACTGCAATGATTATATTCGTGTAAACCTACCTACACTTCCTAGCCTACAGTACCTGCCTGTAGAAGACGGCAACCCCGTAGAGGTGCATACCTGCTGTAAAAATACATAATGCATTCAATTGATATCTGAGATCGGTGTATCAATGCCACTAATCATGTTATGTCTCAGTTTAACAGTTGATAAATATTATCAATAAATTAAATTCTTTTCAATATTTGCTTAAATAAGTTGGTCACCTCTAAGTTTATTATTTGTTTCAAGCAATAAATAATAAACAAAAAGTTGATAGTTTTGTGTATTATAATATCGAAATAATTATTTGTTTACAATTTTCTAACTATAATGAATTATTAATAAAATAGATCTATTTTGTAAATAAATATAATAAACTTAAAAAATCACAAAAACAAAATTTGCGACACGTGGTCCCGTTGGAATTAAGATCTCAAACTTCAAGAGAATTTTTTTCTGCCGTAATTGAAACCGTTTGTAAGGTGATCGTAATAAATTTAAAACATCCGTTTAAGGAACACTTTAGTGCACACTAATGCGAAGTTCCTGATTACTATATTAATGCAACAAAGATATACCGTTCACCCACTTAGGTGCGAGAGTGAAAAAAAGTAAGAACTTCTGATAAGGATGCAGACTGATTTGATATGTTATTTGAAAAAAATTTTAGCTAAAAATAAAAAAATTAATTTTTTTCTTTTTTTTCATCATGCTGTACCCCCAAAATTATAGTAGCTGAAAATCTGTAAAAATTCTGAGGCGTAGCTGCTAATATGAGGATAAAGTCTACAGAGTTTCAAATTTTTTGAACAATTACTTTAGCCGGAATAAAAACTTAATCGTTCAATGCCAAAAACCCCGTGTTATTTAAATGGGAAACTTACATTGCTGTGCGGCACGGGTTAAAATTAAGATGGAGACCTGAAACTTTGAGGATATTTTTTTTTATTTATTTCGAACCACATAAGCCTCTGGGAGCATAAAAATTCGAAAATGTTCAAAATAAGGACCACCCTAATATATATATTGAAACGAAGTTGAGGTCCACCCCTCTAGTAGGGATGAATCAACCGTCCGTTACCCATTTAAATTAAATGGGCCCGTGTCCCTTTTAGCTAGGAAGCTAATTATCTGGTAACTGATCCTGGTGTTACCCGGTTCGTAAGGACCAGACGACCGGTTGGCTATAAATTTATATATGCAAAAGGCATATAAAGGATCGGGAGTCGTGGGGCTTGTAATAGGGTATTAATATACCAAAAGGAAAAGATAGACTACAGGTGTTTGCAGATAAGCCAAACTAGTGAGAAGCACAAGAATTACAAACGTATAATAATAGTGTTATTATACTTACCTGTGAGATGTTGGTTCACTGGTGTTGTTATATGAGAGCGATAAATAATTAAGACAATTGTGAGCTCTGTATCACAATTGTCTGGTCTAGCTACAAGCAGGTATTGTAGATGATTATCGCGGCAGGTACGCGCTTCTGTAAGCAGGTATTACAGGATAGGTCGCGGCAGGTACGCGCTTCCACGAGCAGGTATCGTAGGAAAGGAGTGCAGCAGGTATGCACCTCTACAAGCAGGTATTGTAGGCAAATTTCGCGGCAGGTACGCGCTTCCACGAGCAGGTATCGTAGGAAAAGAGTGCAGCAGGTATGCACCTCCACAAGCAGGTATTGTAGGCAAATGTCGCGGCAGGTACGCGCTTCTACAAGCAGGTATTGTAGGAAAAGGATGTAGCAGGTATACATCTTCACGGGGTTGCCGTCTTCTACAGGAAGGTATGTAGGCTAGGAAGTGTAGGTAGTTCTACGAGAGAATAATCATTGCAGTTAATGATTATTCGATTAATTAAAAGTATACTTAAATACTACTGAATACTCAGGCGTAGACAGGTAAAAGTTAAAAGAAAAGAGTTAAAAGAATAAACTGTATTTATTATAAAGTCATAGTGACAAAAAGTTGACGTATAGGTAAGAGCTGATTAATTATCGGCGCGCAGGCCTTTATATAGATTCACGTCGATGCTTACGCGTCGACGTGATGCGCATCCCTTCCATTTCAAATTCAAATGGAGAGGGATTATTGAATAATAATAATAATTAAATATAATTTAGTCGGTAGACCAGATAACGTGTGGTAACTACCCCAGGTAACGGCCTATTATCATGGTACGATAATGAGGATTTGTAAACCTCGTTACAATATATACATATACATATATATATATATATATATATATATATATATATATATATATTAGAGTGGTCCAAAAAAAAAAAAGTTTTTTGGCTATTATTCCAAAAGCTTCTCTAAGGTATAAAAAAAAATCCCTCCAAAGCGCAGCTTGATATCTCAGTTCTTCAAGAAGCTCAATACATTTATATTTTCCCATTTAAATAACACGTAAAAAATTTTTTTTTAAGATTTCATCCGGTAAAACGACGAAAAAAAATTTTTTCTGTATTTTCCATCAATCACCCTTGTAGGAAATTTAATTCTCTACAAAAAAGTATTGAAATAGTTTTTTCGTAATTCTAACGGTTAAAAAGTTATTGAGCTTTAAGTGCTCGTTACTAAGTACATTTGAAGGAAGATAGTTTTAGAGCAACTCTTTAATGGAATTGACACCATTACTAGATAATTTATTCAATTTTTATAGATTTGACATAATTTTAAACTTTTTGAAAACTTTTTTGGTGACTGCATGTATTTATTTCGAAATTAATCAAACTCTAAACGGTTTATAATAATTAAATAATTTAATAATCGTTTATATAATTATGAATAATTTTTCTTATTACATTTTGGAAATTTTTTCCTATGATCAGCAACTATTTGTAACAGATATCGTTTCTGTTCTTCACCTTTTCTCCCAAATTCATTATATTTTTCAATTAAAGCTAGTACTTGCGGATGGATACTGAATTTAATTGTCTTTATATCTAATTAAATTTTTTTTTGTGGCGAATATTTAAAGCTCAATAACTTTTTACCCGTTAGGATTACGAAAAAACTAGTTCAATTAAATTTCCTATAAGAATAATTGATTAAAAATTCAGAGAAAAATTTTTTCGTAGTGTTACTAAATGAAAACGTAAAAAAAATTTTTTTACGTGTTATTTAAATGGGAAAATATAAATGTATTGAGCTTCTTGAAGAATTGAGATATCAAGCTGCGCTTTGGAGGAAATTTTTTTTATTCTTAAGAAAAGCTTTTGAGATGATAGCTCTTGAAAAAAAAATAAAAAATGTTTTTTTTGGACCACTCTAATATATATATATAAACTGAGTTTCAATCCTGATTGTGGCGATTTTTACAAGAGTGTTTAGTACGGCACTCACAAAAGGTAGTACACGTTAAACAATTTTGTACACATCTGCAGCTCTTTGAACTACATTTTAAACAATTACAGGATGGTACTAGTCCATCAATTGGTGGGAATAAATTCTTAATTTTTGCTGGGTTAATGTCACTTTCAACTATTTCATAGCCAAAGTCAGTAAATTTAAATTGCGTTTGGTAAAAATAATTTAGCAAATTCAATTGTTTATGAGTTTTATACCAAGCACGAAGAATTTGCAATCTTATCGATGAACTTGTTGCCGGCAACTCTTGGATATTAAACTTCGATCTATGATGGTATTCCCAGTATCTTAATTGATTAAAATTTTGACAATTACTTTTTTTCCGTAATAAATTTACAAGATAATTTTCTGCTGATGTCAACGAATTTTCCATTCCCACATTTAGTCCAGTCGGCAAGTGATTTAAATGGCGGTCCTAGTAGATTAAGCGAGGCGGAGACCGATTTTGACGATTTTTTTTTTGATTCCGCACTAAAAAAGGATTTCCAAAAAAGTTGAACAGGTTTCCCGTGTTGCTTTTGATTATTTAAATATTTAAAAATTATTACTTAGTTAACTTTTAAATATCTCGGAAACTATAGGGAAATCGGGAAAAAAAATTAAGAATAAAATGTAGAGAAATAATCAAAGAAAAAAATGAGACCAATCCGAAGTCTATACGACTAATAGTTTACGAGATATGATTTTTTTAATGCAAATTAATTTTTCGCCGCGCGCGCGGGGGTAAACAATTACCTGGAACTTTTTGAAAAATGCATAAATTAATAAAAATTTTTTTCTAATTCGTAGTTCTTACAATTCAAGCCGATAAACGAAAAGTTTCAAATCGAAAAAATAATTTTTTCGATTTTTTACATTAAAAAAACCATTTTTTGGTTTTTGGATTTAAAAAATCAAAAAATGGTTTTTTTAATGTAAAAAATCGAAAAAATTATTTTTTCGATTTGAAACTTTTCGTTTATCGGCTTGAATTGTAAGAACTACGAATTAGAAAAAAATTTTTATTAATTTATGCATTTTTCAAAAAGTTCCAGGTAATTGTTTACTCCCGCGCGCGCGGCGAAAAATTAATTTGCATTAAAAAAATCATATCTCGTAAACTATTAGTCGTATAGACTTCGGATTGGTCTCATTTTTTTCTTTGATTATTTCTCTACATTTTATTCTTAATTTTTTTTCCCGATTTCCCTATAGTTTCCGAGATATTTAAAAGTTAACTAAGTAATAATTTTTAAATATTTAAATAATCAAAAGCAACACGGGAAACCTGTTCAACTTTTTTGGAAATCCTTTTTTAGTGCGGAATCAAAAAAAAAATCGTCAAAATCGGTCTCCGCCTCGCTTAATCTACTAGGACCGCCATTTAAATCACTTGCCGACTGGACTATTGGTGGTATCTAAATAAAAAATTATTTCAATTTTTATTGTTTTACTTCAATTACAATAAGTATATTATCTCAAACAAATTAATTGTTATCACCTCTTCCGAATGTTGATAAATAGTTCATAGGGTTGTTGTTGAGTGCTGCTTGCCTCGTATCAATTCTGTTGGTATAAAGAGACCCAGTCAAATTATGAAGTGCTACAATTGTCAGCAGCAATTCTGGTGGATGTTTTTGCACCAATATATGGATGCTAATTATTCTTTTTAAGTACCGCAAGTGTATTCATACCATAATTCCTATTAATTGTAAATAAAAAATTATAAAAGAGTTCTATATTTACCTAAATAATTGGAGAAGATTATATCATTAGTTACAAATTTTTTGACAAAAACTTACTGTTAGTCCTCGAGTTGCCCATGTTGTCCGATATTGCAATAATAAAGCTCCGCAGTCTGAATCTTCACCAATAATTTTTACATGCTGATGGCCTTCATTCACAGCATGATCTGTATGAATTATCATACGATCATGTAGTTCATCATGTAGTTCATCAACATATTTGTTTAAAATCTGTATGCTTGTTTTAAGTCGTGGAACATTAGATGATTCACATGAATGATTATTTATATCATTGGTCAACGTTAAAGAGGAAACTTTAAATGTCATATGTTCTATAGAATTAAATAATATTATCAATTTATTGCATCATCGTGATATACTTCAAATGTGAACTTTTCAATCTCGGTATCTTCAGCCAAAACGTCTCCATTATCAAATCGACTCGTAGAACTTCATGATTTATCATACCAGATATAAGTTTAATAAAGCACAAAAAATTCTTTAAATGTTTTCTTCGGTAATTGTTTCCATTTAATTTTGTGACAAATGCTTAAAAGATTAACAATCAAAACTGAATACTGCACTGGTCCATTATGATTATGTTCTATTTTAGAATTCAATGCGTCGATGAGGGCAAATTTATTTTTGTCAAATGCTAATGTACCATCATCTTCGTACAGGGGATTTAAATTTGTTAATTCATAGGTAAACAAAATATTCAGATCATAATTTCGCTCCCGAGCTAAGTTAATAATTCTTAGTGACGCTTGCAAATTTAACGTCGATGATTTCTTTTTTTTTGGTGTGTCTTTTTTCTTCGTACTTACCAAAGTAAAATTAGTTTTTTTAAAGGCACTAAAATGCAAATCTTTTTGACGGCATATATACGTTCTTCAGAAAAATTTTTGTAAAGATTACAGCCTGTTTCAAATAAATTTGTGATTGCTGTAGTATTTTCACTAGCAATTAATTCTCGTGTAGTGATATTTATCAAATCATTTCTCCCAGACTCAAAAGGATTGACTTTACCGGCCAAGTATTTTGCCATTTTTTGTACCATTAATTCATTTTCTTTGGTGATTGATCGGGAAAATTCATAAGGAGCTTGTAATTCATAATTATCATCATGGCTGAAAGTGATAACTCTTAACAAATTGTCTATTGACAATTGCTCATGGTAGACTAGATTCCATCTAGTCACATAGTCTTTCTTTTTCTCGGATCCAATTACACCTGCATCACTTTTAGCGGAAATATTAATAGTACACTCAAGCCCTTGATCTGGAGAAATGGATGTAAACGGAGTGTTAGTTTGTTTAACAGTAAATTTTCCTGCCCTAAAAGCTTGTTATATGTCTGGATAAATATGAGGTAAGGCGTCAAAATCTTGTACACATAAAGGAAACCATTGAGCATAATTTGTGCGATCTAGTGAAAAAAAAATTGGTAAAATCTGTTTTGCTGATTCAACATATAAATCCCAATTTCCAGTTCTATCACTTTTTATCTAATTTTTCACAAGTTGTATCATTATTAATCCATTATTCCAATAGTGGAACATTTTGGATTCGATACATCTACGTTTTATAAATGTTTGGAAATCTATTTTCAATTTATTAAATTTTTGTTCAACATCATAATGAATGTTTTGGGCAGTATCATAAGACTCTTCAATTATCATATCTTGCAGCATTCAATAAGATAATAATTCATCTTCATAATACATTAATGAATTTTCCTTATAAAAAGCTTCCAACTGCAGTCTCCTCAAAGCCTCACCGATTAAAGAAAATCCTTTTAATGATCTGGCGTAGTTCGTTCCAGAAAGTACTTGTTCTGCTGTCGCTGGACCAAATGCACCAGTATCAACCAATAGATTTTCTACACCACTATTTTTAAAATACTTACCTATCGCAGTAAGTGCGCATTTAACTTAATGAAAATTTCCCATCAATATACAAAGATCTTTAAATTCGTCGGGATTGCGTAATTTTATGTCTTTAGCAACTCTATAAACATTTTGATCGCAAAAAATTGGGAGAGATTTTTGATCCAACTGTTCTAAAACATTTTTAAAGATTCGCATTGCTGTATACACAGTTGCATAATCTTTTACGGGATATGGTGAAATTGGAATAAAACCTACAACATCTACAGGACGTTCATCTTTATTTACTATCAAATGGAAAGCAGACCAAGTTGGTATTTCTTGCATATCATTAATTTTGGGAATAGAATCAGGAATTTGTGATAAATTCATGCGACAAATTGACCATGTTAAATCATGTGTACATTAGGGCGCTCCATTTAAAATGAAAATTTTTTTTTCTCGCTGACACATGAAAATTTTGTTTCTTTTATCGAAAAAAAATTTCCCTAAAAATTTGAGCCCTTAATTTCAATTTTAAGTGGTTCCTTTCGATCGATGTATATTTCCCATTTAAATAACATGTATATCATGATTTTTCAAATTTAAATTAATAAAGCTCCGTTTGATTTCATGGTATTCCATTGCGATTAGTCAGAATTTGTAGTATATTGGTGACTCATTGAAAGTACCCTCTAACATTTTTTTGTACTTGAACCCCTCTCATCGGTGTCGGCCTCGAAAGCCTAATTTTCTCAAAAATTGTTATATTTTCGTTCTTAACACTAAAACAGTTGAAGTTATGAAAAAATTGTCAGAGAACAATTTGTAGGAAATTTAATTTCCTACAATAATACCCCTGTATGGATTTTCTGAGATACGAAGTCCAGAAGGTATAAACAGTTAAATGTATTAACACCTAAAAAAAAATATAACATTTTAATTTTTATTGGTATCATTTTTTAACTCTACCTGATTATCGAATCAGCATACGCTTTTTTTAACAAAATTAACTTTATTCAATTATTGTCCAATTTTTCATCCTTCATTATAAACCAGTGCAACGCACTTTCTCAAAAAAACTTATTGATATTAATTAATCAGAAACATTGAATTTTACAGTTCATAAACATAGGAAAAATTATCTTCCCAACTAACAGTAACACTTTATATAATATGGTGTAAAATGAACGATACATTCTTACAATGCACTCTTTGAGTAAGATGGATAATTTTTCCTACGTTCATGAACGATTTGTAAAATGTATTGTCACTGGTCTTCGTTGTGGGTTAAGTAGTCATTATTTTTTTGCATCAGAGCAACTCCTCTCTCGGCCGTATCATTGACAGCTTTTAAACAACTAAAAGTTTTCGAACATTCTTTGTGATCGGGATCTGTATTCCAGCACTCAGGATCATTTTCAATAAATTTATGCGATAACCTATATGACGTAAAAATATATAGAGACCTTTGGATACAAAATCGCTGATTTGTTTTTTAGCTAGTGAATCGAAGTCTTTTTTATTAATATTTAAGCGCTCGTCTTTGGTAGGAACAGATTTCCCATTTTTTAGTGACTCTACAATCTTCAACTTGTCTTCTCGAGTTACTTCAGGATCAAAAAGAGACAGGCAGGCAAGCTGCTCGTGTAAATACTAAAGATGCCTCGATAATTTTTCAAGAGCAGCTTCAGCGATTTTAGGTTGGATTTGTTTGTACTGCAGCAGTCTTTTAAATAATGTCAAGTCCTCATAAGGTGTTTTTATTGCACTTGGGGCTGTAAACCACACCTCAACGTAAGATAAAATCAAAAAGATACATATTTTACGTAAAATACTAACTTCTAAAGCTCTCATTGAAAATTGGCTTCTTAACATAAACATTTAAAAAAAGAAGAGCTTTTGCAAGCTACCTAGCTTGATGCATCGCACCAGGGACTTTAAAAGTAACTTCATCGCTTGGCATTACACCCAAAAAAATTTTACAGAGTATCAAAAACTCTTTATAGTCATCACGAGGATGGTGAATCTATAAAAGCAAAGGTGTCATAAAAGTTAATTAATAAGTTTGCACCAATTAAGTAAAATTAAATTTAAAGAAATTGCGGTTCAACTATGTTCTAATTTTAATATATCATTGGTTATATTATGTAATATCGACGTTTATAAGTGATATTTTAGTTCTTACCTGCAGCTGGTTCTCAATGAAAGCAAGTTTTTCATTTTTTATTTCATCCAATATTGTTTTTACATTTTCATCATCTATTTCAACTTCATATTTAGTTTTATCGATTTTGTCCCAGGAGCTTTGAAACCGTTTGAAAATCGGTGGGTTTAAACTACTTGAAGCGGGCCAAGCAACTTCAGCTACGTTTTTCAAAATTACTTCGAAGATGTGATGACGACAAGCGAGGTATATCATATCTTTATTGAGTCTTTCTTTCAATAAAGTGCATGATCCATTCAAAAGACCTCAAATTTTATATTAAATACAATGAATCATGAAATTAACTAATTAATCTGGAACTTAAGTACTCTGTGCGCAATAAAATAATTGGTTTTTGAAATAAAAATTTTTTTGATCAAGAAAATAATTTACCAGTGTTGACAGCTATTGTATCAAAACTAATCGCCTTGACTTTATCTAATAAATCCCATTGATTGAGAGTTTCATAAATAATTTCAGATTGATTGATCCCGGTAGCTGAATCAAGCATTGGGACATCGAGTATCTGTTCGGTATTTATATCTGTAACTAAGATAGGGAGCCTCTAAACTTTTGTTTCTTTTTTGTAGCATCAGGAAGCTGCTTGCCGTCCCAATGAACAGTAAGATTTTGAGCAAGTTTACCATTTTTTTTCAACTCTTCAAAAATTTATTTTCTAAATTTAATGCGGTGTCTTCGCATTGTAGAATAACTTATATTAAAGTCTTCAATGTTCAAGCCCAGACTCTTCATGAAACAAGAAATAAGATACATTGCCTGTCTATTTGTAATCTGAGTTCTGTCTGATGCAGAAATTAAATCTGGAGTAAGAAAATCGATCTTTCTAATTTTCGCGTCCTGCAATTCATCTGCAAAATCTGAACAAGTTCTTTTTAATCATTAATAGTTGAAGTACTCGTTTGGCTATTTGTAAGATCTGATATGAAGGATTGACTCAATTTTCGACTCAAACCTAAAACAATAAAAAATCATTATATTTTAAATTCGGTTATAATTAATAAACTGTAAATTTTAATTTTCAATGTTATAATTTAATTAATATTTCAATAAAATACATATGAAAACTTACTGGATTCGTAATCTTTATTAGAGGGATTTTCAGGAGTTTGTAAATCATTATTGGGCTCATCAATCAAAGGTACACGCCTCCTTTTCCTCGACTTGCCATCAAAAATGATTTTATATTAGCAGGTAAATTTTCAATTTCAGAACAACTAGCTATATCGAATAATGTATCTAATTTAATAGTAAAATCTTTTATTTTTTTTCGCTGTCCTAATGATTGTTAAAACAATAAACACATGAACTTGATTGAATTAGTAAATAAAGTAGAACTAAATATTGAAATTAATTGTTAAATAAAAATTTATTGCTTATAACACTGATTTTACTATCGTGAAACTTTCAAATATACTTAAGTAAAACGTATGATGTAGAGAACAAAGCGTCTTAGATTGAAACAATTGTAATCAGAGCAAATTATAAAAGCTTGTTCAAGGTTAACAATGTCGTAGATAGAAATAAAAGTTACAGGTGCGAAAAATTATTTTTCAAATTTTACTTGTTTTTAAAGCTAGTTTTGATATATATCTTTATACTAAGAACAAAAGAAAATATTATACACTCAATGAATATCAGGAATTCACATTAGACATTTTACTCTTCAAGATAAAGCGTTGAAAAAATTGTTTTAAAATCTTTTCCCGATATTACCGATTTTTTTTCTAAAAAAAAAGTTGAATAAGATTAATTTTGTTAAAAAAAAAGCGTAAGTTAAAAAATCATACCAATAAAAATTAAAATGTTATATTTTTTTTAGATGTTAACACATTAAACTGTTAATACCTTCTGGACTACGCACCTCAGAAAATTCATACAGGGGTATTTTCGTTGGAAATTTAATTTCCTACAAATTGTTATCTAACAATTTTTTTATAATTTCAACTGTTTTAGTGATAAGAACGAGAATATAACAATTATTGAGAAAATTAGGCTTTCGAGGCCGACTTCGATGAGAGGGGTTCAAGTACATAAAAATAATAGAGGGTACTTTCAATGAGTCACCAATATACTACAAATTCTGACTAATCGCAATGGGATACCATGAAATCAAACGGAGCTTTATTAATTTAAATTTGAAAAATCATGATTTACATGTTATTTAAATGGGAAATATACATCGATCGAAAGGAACCACTTAAAATTGAAATTAAGGGCTCAAATTTTTAGGGAAATTTTTTTTCGATAAAAGAAACAAAATTTTCATGTGTCAGCGAGAAAAAAAAATTTTCATTTCGAATGGAGCGCCCTAATGTACATAGATCATAATACATTTCAGGCTTCGTATCTGAAGTATTATTGGCAGGGAGCGCGACGAAAACGACATCTGATGGTTACAAAAAATCATGCTCGAGAATTATAATAGATACATAAAATCAGTGTAAAAATTAAAAATTTGTTATAAAATCAAAATACAAAAATGTATAATGATATCAATAAAAAAGTGCAATTATATTTTTGATAGTGTTCAAATCTCCCGCGGTCAGATATTCAATTCTCACCGTCGATATCTTATCGACCGTATCATCGATCAATCATCTACAATAGGCAGCTCCGCTAGTCGCGTTCTCAAATAAAAGACCGCTGGAGTGGGGATGAAGAAGACGGATGCGCTGTCTCACTCACTCTTTCAACGCTCTCTCTCTTTTATATAGTTTACAGTTCTCATGGCTGACGCCTCGTGCTCTCATGAAATCTTTCTGTCATTATCAAATCATTTGTTATCTCAGTAAATAATTCAGTGCATTTTGCTTGCAATAATTCATAGTAATTATTTAACCTATTATTTTTGCTCTCATAATTAATCTCAGTGTTTTTTGCATTTAATTGTTCTCACCTCGTGTACCGGCATAGTTACCGCCAAGTCGCCATCTTGGCCACGTGTTGATCGCGAGTTTCAGTCTCATCAAATAAATATTACCGAAATTAAATCAGTGCAAATCTCATCATAAATACATCGCATAGACTGTATATATTGTAAATAAAATATTTATAGTGTTTATTATTGCAAATTTCAGTGTTAAATAAATTTATTCACTACCCGCCAATTCACACACACTAGATCCTCTCATCCTCTCATCTTATAATTAATTAGATATTCATTATTTGAACATTTTTTGGTTCTTTGAGCCGGATCGTGTGAATTGGTTGAAGAAATTTATTTAAATCTTTTCTCAGTGACAAAAGTGACGTGTTTATTCTGTGCATACTTCTCACTTCAACACAGGTGCATTGCGGAGTACCCAGGACGTGGTACTGCACTTATGGAAAATAATTAAGGGACACCACAGTGCAAATTAATTATTGTGAAGTGATAAATGCAATAATCTCAGTCATCGCACCTGGAACGCAACAACTATCAGATCTCATCGCATCGCATCAACCCTCTGTCAGTTCGTTCCGCATCTCAGTAAAGCTTTCAAGCTAATTTTATTTTTTTCTATGTCTCATTCATCTCTTTTACAGATATGGCTACTGTGGCTAACAAAATTGTGCTGCAGATGCACCGAATCTCAGTTTTCACCGCCGTTGCGGCATCCGCAGAAGCCAGCATAGTCGACACTCTCTCATCACGTGCTGCCAACTCGAAGTTGGAGCTTCTCACCCAACATTGGAGCAAATTTGCTGACGACCACGAGAAATTGCTCTTATCAAAGACCGACGTGACGGTCGAACATAAATATTTTACCGACGGGTCATTTGAAAAGGCTCTCAAACTGTTCCCAGGAGCTCAAGATGCTCTGCTTCATCGCATCCATGAGTTGGAATCAGCATTACCGTCTCAAGGTAGTGTCCTGGCCAACTCGAGTCTCATCGTGCCAGCTGGAAGTAGGCTTAATGTCCCTACTATCCCTGTGCCCAAGTTCTCAGGCAAATATCAAGAGTGGAAACACTTCCACGACATGTTTGTCTCTATCATCGGGGAAAATGCATCTCTCACATCAGTTGAGAAGATGTACCATCTCAAGTCGGCATTGGAGGGTGATGCCGCCCGTCTCATCGCAAACATCAGAGTCACTGAGGACTCGTTTGCATCCGCTTGGGACGCTGTTGTCCAACAATACGACAACAAGCGTTTTCTCATCTCGGCGCAGTTTGATAAGCTGTTCAGCATCCGACCAGCTGACAGCAGCTCTGCGAAGCAGCTGAAGGCCATTATCAATACTGCCAACGAGGCAGTTCAAGCTCTCAAGGCTCTAGGATCTCCAACAGAGCACTGGGACCAGATCCTGGTCCATCTCATCGTCCAAAAGCTTGACCTCTCATTACGTGAGGCTTGGGAAGTCCATTTAGGCACTTCAACGGAGTTTCCAAGCTACGAGGAACTGCGTACATTCCTCACCGGTCGCGCCAGAGCTCGTGAAGCCATGGAGTGTGGTGTTTCACCAGGCAAGCCATCTAATGATTCACGCAGCCACCTGGGAACCAAATCACGCATCTCATCTGCTCACATACACGTGGCAACAGCTCCTCAGCCTTAGCAATCTCAGCCAGGGCAATCTCAGTCTCATCAATCGCAAACGCAGTCTCATCCACCAACTCGCAACCAGCAATCTCAGCCGCCAAGATCTCAGTCAACCTCGTCTCAGTCTCATCCAGCAATGCCAAAACACACGCTCTCATTTAAATCAGATTACTGTCATTGCTGTGAGGGCAATCACTTCATTGTCGGATGCCCGAGATTCCAGGCAATGGCCCCTGATGAACGGTTCCAGCTAGCAGCGCATTGTCACCTCTGTCGAAACTGTCTCGGCGACCACAGTTTCGAAAATTGTCAATCAAAGAGCCGTCATCGCTGCAAGGAGTGCGACGAACCTCACCATTCAATGCTGCACTATTCTCGTCTCATAAGGCTTACCAAGAAGCCACCTGCAGCAGCTGCTGAAACTCAGCAAGTCTCATCACCACCTGCACCTCATCCCGAAGCTCAGCCGCAAACATCTCAGCAATAACAATTTTGCAGTTCTTAAGCAGCAGCTTTCATCTCATCTGCCATCAGCCGTGCTCCAGATCACAAGCATGTGACATCTCGACCGACAGTGCTGTTGGCAACCGCACAAGCTCTCATCTCTCATCAATCAGGCTCGTCTCATCGTATCAGAGTTCTTATTGATCCTGGATCAGAACTTACTCTGATTTCTCAAGCTGCTGTTCGCACTTGCAGTCTCATCTCTCAGCCATGCAATATACCTTTGCAAGGAGTTGGCAATATCTCATCAGGAAAAACCTCAGGCATGGTCTCCTTCAAACTGCAGTCTACCATCTCATCAGAATACGCATACCTAAACGCACACATTCTCAAGAACATCACAGCGCAGATTCCATCAGTCACAATCTCACCCACTCTTTGGTCTCATATTCAAGATTTAGAACTCGCCGACCCAGAATTCTACAAGTCTGGCAAAATTGACATTCTCATCGGCGCAGATTTCTACTGTCAAATTATCCGACCAGGTCTCATAGCAGGAAGTTCATCAGAACCGATCGCTCTACAAACCATGCTTGGCTGGACAATTCTCGGCCCAGTTCATGAACAATCTCATCATTTACCTAGACTGTCTCATCATATCATCTCAAATTCTCAACTGCACGACTCTCTGACCAAGTTCTGGGAACTTGAAGAAGTTCCAGAGTCCTGCCACGAAACTCTCACCGTCGAGGAAGCCGAGTGTGAAGCCCACTTCCTATCAACTTATTCTCGAGACGCATCAGGACGATACATCGTACGTTTACCATTCAAATCATCATATCAGAAGCTAGGTGAACACGTTTACTGGCAAGACTTCTCAGACTCTCAGCATCACCAAGCGCACCATCACCTCAGAGGCTGCTCAATTATTTGACCCTCTGGGTTTAATCTCACCAGTAATTGTCAAGGCAAAAATCATCATACAGGACCTTTGGCTACAAAAAGTCGACTGGGATGATGCACTCTCACCAGAGCTAGTTCACCGATGGAAAACTTTCCGCGATGAACTTCCTCAACTCTCTCATCTCAGAATTCCTCGATGGATCAATCTCATCCCAAATTCATCTAGCATCGAGATTCACGGGTTTTCTGATGCATCTCAAGCTGCAATGTCTGCAGTAATATATCTCAGAGTCTGTCAACCTGGCGAACAGACTATCATCTCTCTCATCTGCTCAAAAACTAAAGTAGCACCACTCAAACTTCTTACAATTCCTCGACTCGAACTCTCAGCTGCATTATTGCTCTTAAAACTGGCATCTCATGTCTCATCGACGCTTCAATTATCTCATGTTCCAACTTATTTGTGAACTGACTCATCAACAACACTTGATTGGGTTACCAGTGAACCTACAAGATGAAAAGAATTCGTCAAGAATCGAGTTGAAGCGATCCAGCACCATTTTCCAGATGCACACTGGAGATACATCTCAGGAAAACAGAACCCGGCTGACTGTGGATCCAGGGGTCTAACAGCATCTCAGCTCATCAACTATCAGTTATGGTGGTCAGGACCCAGCTGGCTAGCTGATCCTCCCTCTCAATAGCCATCTCATCATGTTCTCAGTTCAGCAGCAGATGAAACAGAGCAAGTAAACTCAGAAATGAGACCTAGCAAGTCTCATCTTATAATTAATTAGATATTAATTATTTAAACAGATAGAGAAAATTAAATTGAATATATTTCGATAAAGAATCTAAGGATAAAAAAAGTGTGTGTGTCAGCTCCGACGCACGATTGGAGTTTACTCCTTCAGATCGACTGTCTAAATAAGCACAGAAAGGGCTTACTAGTCTAAGAAAAAGATTAATACCATATCAAATGGTAAATAAACGAATCAAACAGTTAGTCCGCAGAGCTTAACCAAGTTACACATCATCGGATAGAGAATATGATAAGTATTGATTTTATTATTTATAAAGACCAATTTGATGTATTAAATTACTAAGAAAACATCGAAATGTAAAAAAAAACTTCTGGTCAAGCAGTAGCAAATGTGTCCGTAACCCGTAAACACAAATACTCGAGAAAAAAGCCATTATTTGGATCACTTTTTTTTTTAAAAGATTATTTGAGGGCCGAAGAAGAAGTGTGTCATAAATTGGCCATCGAATTCGGCCCGTTAATTATAATTATTAAAAAGAACTTAACTAATTTTGTATATCTACATATGTTTTTTAAATATAAGTTCGTCACACCACACTCTAAAACCAAGTGTGTAGTCAAAATTAACACCCTTTCCAAACAACATTGAAACGCCATAAGCAATCTATAGATATTTAATACACCGTGAAACGTGTTTTAAATGTTTACAAAAAACTATAGTTTCACTTATGGCCTTAAACATAGAACACATTTAATATGTGTTAAAATAATACACTTGTAACACAGTTGGTATTAGAGTGCAGTCGCGCCTGCGCGAAAAAATACATCTGACTATTTTTCGGAGCGAAATTTGAATTTCTAGTGTAATAGAAAGGAAAGAAACAATTGTCCTTGAAACTTTTATCGTACATTTTTCTTATTTGTACAAATGAGCATTAAGAGTCGTGCACTTTTGGATTTACCAAACTTTTTTTAATCTATTTTAGTCTAGTCGAGAAGTTGATTTCCTGCCCGAAAAATAGTTACAGGTCTTCTAAAAATATGATTGATGGCTAAAACGATCCGGAATGGCGTCTAGAAAAAGCCGTTTTTTGGATTTTTTTTTGGAAAAATAAAATTACGATTGTTATGAACAAAAAACCGTTAAAAAAATTAGCCGTCCAGCTTTTTGGCAAAATCTCGAAAAGTATAGGTGATAGCTCAAATATTAAAAAAGTTTCTAAAAGAGCAGAAAATTTAAGTGAAAACAGTTCTCGACTCCCTGAATTGTAGCTCCAATATTTGTAATTTTAATTGACGATCGGCTTTTGCGCGGCAGTTTCAGCATGCGCGCGCCGTCACTCTAGTGAGCGTAGTTTTTAAATAATTTTTTTATGCAATTAAATATTGATTAAAAAATTTGAAAATATTCTGGTGTCATCTAGACACTTCAAAGAATATGATTCCACGATAATAAAAGTTGTATCACCATTTTTCAAAAAGTTATTCGATTGTTAATTAACATTTTTTTTACGGGTATGTGTTGTCATAAAAGGCGGTATCAAAGTTTAAATAATTAATCTATAAATTTTTTGTTTCTTAGAGCCTTTTTTATAAACATACTCAACAAGATGATGGTATAAAAGATTATTCAATATTTTTATTTCATTAATTATTAATGTTTGAACTAAGAAAAAAATTAAAAATCAAAATAATGTATGTTAAATAATTTTTTTTTTAATTTTAAGCTATTACTGATTTCATATTCTTGTTAGGCATTATATGATTACTTTTAAAATTTTTTCTTGCCATTTGTTTATAAATTTTTTTATAAACAAATGGATTAATTAAATATTTTTGAAACATTTTTTTCACCATATTGTTAGCGTAAGGAAATAATGATTAAAACAAAAAAATTTCTTAAAAACAATATCTTAACGTTTATAATCGTTTTCTTTTGAATTATAATTTGCATTTCTAAATGTAATGGCAAAAAAAAATTTTTTTTGTCAACGACTTATTCATTTGTTTGTTTAACAATTTGTTATAAACATTTTATTTTTTATTTTGATTTTTTTCTAGAACATAAAAAAATTACAAAAACAGCAACCTGCAACAATATGGCAAATAAAAATTCTTCCAATTTCTTAAAAAACATCTGGGTTTTGGAGTACGACAAAGTCCAAGCACTGACACAATTTGTCAACAAACAAATTACTGTAACTTTGCAACTATTGCAGATACAGTTTTCGACCTTCTAGTCGTTTTTATACAGTATGAGTTGAGCTTTCTTATAAATTTTAAACCTAATGTTTATCTGCTATAGTTCTCTAACAACACGCGTTTATTTATAAAAATTGTAAATGCGTTTTTCAGAAAAATTTTTTTTTTTTTAAATTATTATTTCCTTACGCTAACGATATGGTGGAAAAAAAATTTTCAAAAATAGTTAAATAATCCATTTGTTTATAAAAAGATTATAAAGTTTATAAAATGGCATGAAAAAATTTGAAAAGTAATCATATAATGCCTAACAAGAATATGAAATCAGTAATAGTTTAAAATTAAAAAAAACACTTGAGAATACAAAATAATAATGCTCACTGTACGAATCATTAGAGTACGACTGATATACTATATATATATATTTATCATTTAAAGACGCCGTAGAGTATATATTATATACCTATATATATTATATATGTATATATAGGTATATTGTATACATACAATGCATTCGTACGCTGCCCCGTAGGATACCCTATACTCTCACGCCTGAAAAGTGAAAGGTGCGCAGACTAAGCTGCGCACCAAATGTGTTACGGAAAATTCCATCAGTAGATTTTACACCTCATATTTTTTTTATACCGGGCTCCTTATATGAAAATCGATTCTTAAGGAGTAAACTCCTAAAACTTGAATAAATAATAAATACTATTATTTTGGAATAGAATAAGGTTAACCGATAAAATCAAAACAAATAATACATGACAACTACAATAATAAAAGTTTAAAAAATAGTAGAATAGTGAATTACGTTTTTTAACAAAATTCTAGTAAATAATTTTATTTTAATTCATGATAATTTGCTTATGAATCGTAACTAAGAAAGTATTAACTTATAATGTTTTTTTAAAAAAATTATTTTTAAGCAATGATAAAAATCATTATCCAAACCGGATTTGAATCAGTAAATTATAAAATATTGTTTTAACTTCAAACGATGAGCAGAGGCAAACATTAATGACACAATAATTATTATAAACTATTTATAAACTTAATATTCACATGTTTATTTTTCACAAGAGCATGGTTCAACGAAATTATGCCCACATCGAGCACTGCGATCGATTCAGTTGTCCCCACCATGTACTAGACTCCCTGCCAATACTGCACAGGGAAATCATCGGGTAAAATTAAAGGACCTGTAGGGTCCTGAAATTCTTTCATCTGTTGACATGGTAACAGTTTGTTAAATGTCCTTTCCCGTCTTGATACATTTGTTTCAGAAATTTTGGGTTTTTTATGAGTATTTGACTTTTCTTGAAACAGAACAGCAACTGTATCATGTGAGCTATCCAATCCTGATATTGTGGTGGCATTGTTATCAACATTATCAAAAGCACCTATTGTAAATTTCGACACATCGAAATGAGCAGGAATAGAAACATTTTTATCAGCTTTTAAAGCTGTATAATTTGCAAGTCTAGTCTGAAACCGTTGCAGTTCATCGTAACCAACACTCATGCCAAGTCGGTTAAGTCTTTTGATTAGCGAAGAACTTTTACAGGTCGACTGTACACATGATCCGATCATCATTTGTAAAGGAGTTTTCTTTTAACCATCATTGTCAATATAAAACATCATATTAAATATACTTTTGATTCGTAAAATTTTACCAGTATTTCTTTTTTCTTGTAATACATCATCATCTTCTTCTTCAGGCTGTATTATTACTGATTCTTTGTCAAAATCATCTAAATTGATACTAAATAATTCAGAAAAAAAGATAAGCAGTGGCTCTGGTATTTTCATTCTTTCCCAAGAATCTTTTAAATCTGTCTCATCACAGAAACTATCGCTTAAATCGAAGTCGTAATTGATTAAAGAATTTCGAATTATTTTAGCACTTTCTTTGATGGAACTGATAGAATTTTTCATGTGTAGTTTTTGAACTAGATCATCAATTGAAGTTGAGCTACTAAATATAATTGATAGTTAATTATATTCTTTTGGTGTAGGAATATTAGTTTTATTTAGATAATATCGAGCAATATGGTTTTTAATATCACGGTTTTCAAATCGTGCCTTTGGATTTAACGCATTCATTTGATCTCGTAGTTCACTCAGAATAAAAAAGTTACCGGATTCTAAACTATCAGCAATTGAATCTAAGACAATTTGTATGGCTTCCCTTTTTTCAAACGTAATATCTAAATTTTAGTTGGTTTGTTCAATAATAGAATTGGAATCATCCAACAAACTGAAATGAACATTACCATCATTTGGTCCTGGACTATTATCAGGATCATCGTCAGCATCAGAATCACCTACGAGGGTTCTTTTGTTTATCTGTAAATAATTATTAACGCGATCATACTTAACTGTATAGTTACGCATGCAATTACCGCGATACAAAATACCCGCTTCGCGTATTTTTTCGACAGTATCCAGATGAGCTGTTCTTTTAGACATCTTTTCTAAAAATTTGATGATATCGAAAATTTCACAAAAAATAGAAAAAGCTTATTTTTCCAGCTTACCCCTCTAATAACTTCGAAATGATATGGCATACCTTAATTCCTTGAAATTCATGTTGTAGCTTTAAATAAGTATCTTATTTGATATAATAATCATCGTTTTTTATTATTTATTAAATTATTTTACTAAAACATCAAGAACGAATGAAGAAATACTTTCTTACACAAAACGGTAAAAACAAAAATAACATGAATCAAAAAACAAGATTATCAAATGTTGACGAATATAAAAAAAATTTGTCAAGAATGTTGATTTGTGAAAAAAATCGATTACTAGATACAATACACCATAATACTCATAAAAATAAGTTAAAATTATCTAAAATTAAGAGACTAGGCAATAAAGAAAATAAACTAATTCATCAAGAAAAACTTAAAATGTTTCAAAAATTAAGACTTCTTGGTCCAGAACAATTAGACATTCACAAAAGTAGATTAAAAATACACATCCAAAATATTAAAGGAACAAGAAAATTTTATAAATTTTTTAGTGATTTTTGGAAGGCTGTATTTTCATGAAAAATGATCGTATCGTAAAAAATTAAAAAAGCAAATTGAAGCTTGAAATCTCTAGTTTAAAGATCTTTCAACAAAATATTTTTTTTAACCCACGGTTTTAGCGGAATCATAAGAAAAAGGTCGAGACAAAATTTTTCTAAATTTTTTGGTTTTGTTTTTTAGGTCTACAGGGGCGGGAAAAATTTTTTCAAAAAAACAAATTCATGGCTCGTTTAAGAAATTTATTCAGCTACAATTTGCTTTTTTTTGTTTCTCTGTACGACAATTCGCTGCTGAGATATCAGCCTTCAAATGAAAAAGGATCCTTTTGTCTTTGATTATTGATATCTCAGCAACTAATGATCACACAGTAATTTAAAGGGCAGTTTAATAAACTTGAATAAATTCCCTACAAGCTCCATTTTCGATTTTTCCAAAAAAAAATTTTTTTCATCCTTGATATCCATTTGAAAAACCCACAAAAAATGGTCATTTTCTGGTTTTTTAGTCAACTAATCGCTACTCTGCAAATATTGATAAAAAAAAATGATGTTGCCAGGTAATTTTACAGCTTAATGTACTCCGAAAAACCCTGGAAATTTTCAGATTGATCCATCGAACCGTTTGTCCGGACCGATCGCTCAAAGTTTTACAAAACAATAAAAGGAACAAGTTTTGTTCCTTAATTTGTGTAATCAATACTAAAATGAAAAAATTAATTTTTTCTGGATTTTCTTTCATTTTTGCATTCGTTATTCGGTAAATGTAAGGTAAAGAGGAAAAAAAAAATTTTTCCAAAAGACGAGACCAAACAAGAATTTTTTGACATTTTTTTTTTTTACGTTTTATTCGGGGGGTTATTTTTTTTTTTTCGTTTTTCGAAAAAAAACTTTTTTTTTCCTCTAAAATATTTTGCTGAAAGATCTTTCAACTAGAGATTTCGGTAAATGTGTCGATCCGTGGCTCCACCTGTTTTTATCAAGCAAAAATCCAAAAATATTCAAATTGCCAAGAGACTTGTTTCATTCTCTGGCGTTTGTCGGCGGATTGAAGATGTACTTGCTTATTTAGGTGTTATTTAAGCATTACTAAATTGTACGTGTATACCAAAGGTATAAAATTAGCTTGATTTCCAGTTTTTGTTCGAAATTTTTCTGTTCCGTGCTACACTGCACTATTAGACATATTTCTCTTTTTATTCTATGTATTGACTCTTAAGTCAACCACCAAAACTTAAGCTATATGCCTTTTGCCATAATTTCTGTAGTTTCGTCCTAAGTACGTTAACGGACTCGTCAGTAAGGCTATGTTAACGCACTCTTGCCTTAGACTACACCTCTTACTAGTACGGGCCGGCGTAAAACCGTGTTGTGGGCTTCAACCAGACACTATACTAAGTAAGGGAGGCGGATACCGTCCAAACTACTTGCAACAAAGTGTTAGGTGAGCTGTTGTACCTAGTTAAAGTATTGAAATAACAGAAATATGTCAAATTTTCACTATTTACAAGAGTTCAATTGTTTAAAACTCTTAGTTAGACCTTTCTATCGCCACCGTCCATCTTACGGTATTAATAAAATTAATTATTTTGTATATTAGAAATTTATTATAAATTTATTTTGGAAAATTTGCATGATTTTCTGCTATTTTGATCAATTTTACTCACTTTAGTTACAAGGCTCAGATAGATATCTAGTGTTAGAGACATAAATACATACAGAAAATTTAATCCGCCGTGTAGCTGAACACGTGGAAAAAGTTCATTTATAGATCTTTAAGGTGTAAGCACTTGGAACTTTGAAAAATGTGTGGAGCCGCGCATCTAAACAATAACCGAGATTTCAAGCTTCAATTTGCTTTTTTTTAACTTCCCGCTAAGAAAATTGTAAATTTTCAAAAATTCGGGAAGTTATTGGTTTCGGTCCGATTTACGAAAATCGAATTACCATCAGATGTCGACGTTTCGAGGTCCTAGGAAGCTATCCTGACTAATTTTACGATGATGTCCGAGTGTATGTATGTGTGTACGTACGTACGTACGTACGTTCGTACGTACGTACGTATGTATGTATGTAAATATTCATAACTCTTGAACGGATGAACCGATTTTGATCGTTGAGGTGTCATTCGACGCGGCTTGTTAATGTCTTGAAGCCGTAAAAATTTGAACTTAATCGGTAGGGTGCGTTCAGAGATATTTCAAAAATAAAATTTTTTCGAAAATGTTTTATTTGGATAACTTTTAATTTGCTCGATGGATTTATTCCAAAATCTAATCAGCTCTAAAACTCTATAAGCCGCGTCGAATGCCACCTCAACCATCAAAATCGGTTCATTCGTTCAAGAGAAACCGTTGACGAAAGAATTCAAAAAAAATTTTTTTTTCGGTTTTTTCGAAATTTCTCAAAAACGACTCGATAAATCGATTTCAAAATTTGATCAGCTTTAGAACTTGATAAAACACGTCGATTGCCGCCTCAACCATCAAAATCGGTTAATTCGTTCGCGAGATATCGTGGGAGAAAGAAATGCTAAAAAATGGTTTTTTACAAAACAATGGCATACAAAAGTATTTGCGAGCTCGAAGAGCTCGAAAATGTATTCACAATAATGTTTTCGAGCTCAACGAGCTCGAAAACAGCGGGAAGTTTTGGGGCTGGCCCGCAGGGTCATCTGACAGACCGATTTTTTTTTTTCGATACGATCATTTTTCATGAAAATACAGCCTTCTAAAAATCACTAAAAAATTTATAAAATTTTCTTGTTCCTTTAATTTTTTGGATAAGTGTATCTCAAAGTAAAAGATTGCTAGACAAAATAAAAAGAAATAAACATCTTAATAGTGTTACATTCTGGCTTATCTATTAATCAGACAGAATATTTTTAATTTTACCAGGTTTACGTCGTTAGGGTCTCGATAGACCCCAGGTGCGTCAGCTGTTGACCTTCTTTTATTTTATGCAAAAAAGTTTATTGACTTACCATGGTGGGGATTATGGGCCCCATAAGTGGCCCATATAATCCCTTGATACGTCCTCTTGGTGCGAACGAGACGAGCTTTGAAGACTCGGTTCCTTCGTAGAGAAAAGTAATCCCAATTGGTCGATCAGCTACCAGAGCTCGAAGGCTCAAAAACACATGAGCTCGAAAGCTTAACAACACACGAGCTCGGAAGCTCAACAACACACGAGCTCGAAAGCTCAACAACACATGAGCTCGAAAGCTCAACAAAAACTTCCTCCGACTTAATTCTCGGACGACTTTTGGTGAAGTCCGCGATAACACCTCGAATCCCGCGACCGAGCTGTACCGCACATCCTGACCTCCTGCGTCATCGGCCTCGAAGCATGAATTTCGGATTCGGAAAGGAAGCGTTCAGGCTGCCGGTATCGGCGCCCGGAACAGGTGAGAGTATTGGGCTGCCGGTAGCGGCGCCCAATACGAGGTATGTGATTTTTGGGCTGCCCGTAGCGGCGCCCAAAGTTTAAATCAGGAGTGCGTATTTGAATAAAATACGGATATATATTTTGCTTCAAGTCCGAGTGACAGGATCAAGCCAGCAGGTTTGTGTAGAGTTCTTGGCTTTACTAGATCTTGTGATCGACTGCCTTGTAAACGACTGACTTGATTCTGTCGCTCCTTGGTATTATACATTTTTAAAAATGTTAACGTTGCATCTCAGGTTTCCTATGAGAGAATCGTCGTGGCCCGGGTCTCATACATCGTCATCTGTTTAGACTATCCGCGAGCCACGGCGACTCTCTTATCGCGAGAGATTTCCGTTACATTGTTGGCGGTGAATAAAAATAATATCGCCAACAAAGTAACGATTTATTAATTTATTGTTTAATTATGATTCTAAGAAGTGTCAAACCGTTTATTCGCCCACTGTGGCGAATGAATAATTCGAGACTTCAGAAAAAAAATTTCTAAAAATTTTTATTTAAATTTAATGAAAGCCAGAACGTAACAATAGACTCCAAAAATCACAAAATTAAACGATTAATGGATGAACGGCAGAGAGAAATACATAAATTGAGACTCAAAATATCTCAAAGCAATCGGTTACTTGATCGAAAAATAAAAAATATGCATTCTCAAACAAATAAAAATTGTCAAAAGCGAATATTACGAGATGATCGAAAAAGAACGGAACATAACGAAATGAACGGAATTTGTCAAAAAATAGATTGCTCGACGACGAAAAAAAAAACTATGCATAATCAAAAGTACAAAGAATGTCAAAAGGACAAAATAATAAAAACTGTCAGAAAAATAGATTACTCGATTTTAACCAAAAAGTAATACATAGAAATAGATTAACAATGTCTCAGAATCAACGATTAAAAAATAGGGAACAACGAACACTACACATTAATCGTGTAAAATGTAGTAAGTTGTCGAACAAAGAAAAACATGAAATGAATCATCGTGAAATTCTATTTAAAAAATTTAATTTATCAAAATTAGAAGGTCCAACATATGAATGTTCTTCTTGCTGTCGTTTATGGTTTAAGTCATCAGTAAAATTTTTTGTTAAAGATGATTTAAAAAATTGTAATTTGTCTTTTTTGAAATCAACCTGCAAAATGACAAATGATTTCACTGTTGGATTTTTATGTGAAACTTGTCAGAAATCAATAAAGCAAAATAAAATCCCTATTTTGTCAATGTATAATTCAGAATTAATATTTCCTGAAGTACCCAATGAAATAATGAAGCTAACTGAACTTGAAGAACGATTTTTATGTCCTCGAATCCCATTCATGATGATTAGAGCAACTATCTGCGATGGACAGTATTTAGTTTAAGGACGTGCAGTAAATGTACCAATAGATGTTGAAAGCTCTGTAAATATACTCCCTCGAGCACCTTCAAAAACTATGGTTATTCCTGTTTGTTTTGAAAGAAAAAAATTTTTTAAATCTAATGTTTTATTTGAAAATGTTCGGCCAAAAGTAATAAAAAAAGCAGCTAAAATTTTACAAAACTCAGAAGTTTATTTGCATTGTAATATAAAGTTAGATATGGATAAATTCGAAAAAGTGAATCAATTTCAAATTAATAATGCGGATAATAATTTAAATGATCATAGTGATGATTCATCTAATGATAGTAGTTCTGATGATGAAGAACCTGTAAATATTGAAGACGAATCCACTCTATTAGTTACTCAAGCTATTGTATTTACTCCTGGAGAAGGAAAGAAATCTGTATCGACATGTTACGTCCTGGTTGATGTTTTGGCGCTGGCGTAGTTGAGCGGTCGATTTAAATTGGACGTGATGGAAACTTTCATATAATTATAAATAATAATTAAGTATGGATTGAACAGCCACCATTTAGTGGTTGAAATAAACTGGTTATATTTATATGTTATTCTTAACAATAGCTTCGAGAATGTGAGAACGAAGTTGAGGTTTTAATATTGAGCCTGACTGCTCTCTATGATTCTATATTTCAGACTGACTTCACTTGATTGAGAAAACTAGAGTAACTCTTATCAATACGTTTGGGCATCAGACCCGCGTATCGAGTCATATGGAGGGGTCATTCGAGATAACGCATGTTCTCGAATGATCCATTCTAATATTTATTGAAAATACTTAGTTCTCACGATCTCTCCACTTTTGTTACTAACAAATGAGTCACTTATCTATTAACAAAAGCTATCTTAAACAAAATAGATATTTGTGCAGCTGCACGTCTCGAGGATTAACTCGAGGCGTCAGCGCTTATTTATATTTGATAAAACATAGAAAAATAAGTAATCAACTATTACTCATATCCTTAACGTTCAAATGTCTTAAATAATATTATTCTATTATTATTTTATATTATTTGATATGATTAATCAAATATTATTGGAATTACTAGATTATCGATATTCGATATAATTAGTTAGGTTTCAGGTCAGTAATTAAGGAAGTAAAAGCTTACGTTATCTGTCATACAGGCTGGGACGTAACAGATATTCCACGAGTATGCAGAAGCGTTTAGTTTTATTAAAATTTATGGAGGCAAGTTAATAAGTAAGCCTGAAAAAATATCTTATCAAAATTGGATTAAATCTGAAATAATGAGATCTGATAGGAGATGCGCCAATATAACAAAATTATTTTTTTCTGCCCTAAAGTTCAGAACGTCGAAAATCGCTTCAAGTATCAATTTTTGTTTAAGAAAACATAAACTCAAATCTAAATTAACTGTGAAAGATATGCTAAATATCGACAACCTTAAGATTTTGGAAAATAATGATGATTTATTTAGAGTACTACAACATGACCATGGTTCATCGGCGTATTGGGAAGAAAAAAAGAAAAATGTATTTGCATTAATTCGACAACGTGGTCCACCGACTATTTTCTTCACATTATCAGCAGCTGAGTGTCATTGGCCTGAATTAATTGTTATTTTAAAGAAAGTAGTCGATGGAAAAGATATTACTATTGAAGAAGCAGAAAGTTTAGATTATAAAGAAAAAGCAAGATTAATAAGCAGTGATCCAGTTACAGTAGCTCGATATTTTGATTACCGGTTCAGACAATTACTTAAAGTTATAAGAGAATAAAATAGTATTTTTAGACAAAATAATATAGTCGATTATTACATCAGGGTTGAGTTTCAACAGAGAGGTTCTCTACATGTTCATTGTTCAATTTGGCTGAAAGATGCACCAACATATGATGATGAAAACAATGATAACTCTGCAGTGATAAGTTTTATCGATAAATTTATATCATGTTCTAATAAACATATTTCAGATAAACTTATAAAATTGCAAACACATAAACACACATTTAAATGTAAGATAGGAGCGAATAAAAGAAAATGTCGTTTTGATATACCATTTTTTCCAATGCATAAAACATCTATTTTATTGCCATTACAAGATATCGATAAGAAAGAAAAAAATATATTACATGAACAGCGCGAAAAAATACAAAAATTTTTAGAAGAGAATTATAAAAATAAAACTATGGTTACTATTGAAGAAATGCTGAAGACATTTGAATTAACATATGACATGTATGTAAAAATTATTCATAGTGGTCTGAATCGACCAACTGTAATGCTTCGGAGGAATCCGGATGAATGTATGGTCAATCCTTACAATTCTGAAATATTAAAATTACACTCAGCTAATATGGATATTCAGTTCATTTTAGATGTGTATTCTTGTGCAAGTTATGCTTTAAATTATTTAAATAAATCGGTTTCTGGTCTTTCGCGACTTATGTATAATATCGTAAATAAAGTAAAAAAAGGTAATTATACAATGAAAGAACTATTGAGGATAGTTGCAAGCGAATTTTTAAATGCAAGTGAGTTTAGTATTCAAAAAGCTGTGTATTACATTTTATCTCTTCCACTATCAATTTGTTCAAGACAATCCGTATTTATTAATACAAATCGTCCAGATAATAGAATTAATGTAGTAAAATCTAAAAAAGATCTCGAAGATTTACCTTAAGACTCTCAAGATATTTACGTTAAAAGCACTATTGATCATTACGTACATCGTCGAAATGAACTGGAAAATATTTGTCTAGCATCGTTGGTAACTTGGTATAATTTTTCTACTAAGCAACATAATAATTCAAAAAAAATTGTGAAAGTGATGAAAATGATGATTATGATGATGAATTCAACAATAAAATTCATACTTTGAAGCTTAATGATGATTCAGGTTACATTCAACGCCGAGCAAAATCTAAAATAATCAGGTTTATTAATTTTCGAGAACAAACAAATCATGAGGAATTTATGCATGAAAATGTTATGTTATTTATACCTTGGCGAGATGAGAATGTAATGATTGCCACAGCTAAAGAATTATTTCTGAATAATCATGATTTAATTAAAGAAAATCGATCAGTATTTGTTTTTAATGAAGACATTGAAAATATACTAGAAGAAGTACGAACTCAAATGCATGAAATAGAAAATGAGGGTGATAGTGAAGTATATACGCCAAATCATTTAGAAGTATTTTGTGATTCTTCTCACAATGGAGATATTGCTGTAGACATGAATGATAGTGATACAAAAAATAAAATTTCTGATAAAAATAGAGATTTATATTATTTATTAATTATATATGAAAATTATATTAATCTAGTTTCCACTCTTAACGACAAACAAAGAAAATTTTTACTACATACATTACATCGTTTTAAAATAAAGTCTTTTCCATTTTATCATTGTGTCATTGGTGGAGCTGGTGTTGGGAAATCTCGATTAATTGAAACAATTCATCAGACAATCCTTCGTTATCTTAATTATGAATCTAATAATCTTGAATCAACAAAAATTTTATTGTGCGCTCCAACAGGTAAAGCTGCATTTGGAATAAGAGGAACAACCTTACATGCTACTTTTATATTATCTTTAAATCAATGTTCTGTTGAACTCACTCCGTTAAGTAGTAGTACAAGAAATACTTTATTCACAAAATTGAAAGACCTCAGTCTTATTATTATTGACGAAATCAGTATGGTTGGCTCAAAAATGATACAACAAATTGATTGTCGACTGAAACAAATTTTTGGTTGAGCGCGTTTTGATCCCCAGACAATACATCCCCGACAACTCATCCCCGACAAAATATCCCCAAGAACTCCCACTCGGTTATTTTAGTCGTAATCTTGTTCAGAGTAACAATTCCAAACAAGAATTGATGTTGTGAGTATATACAAAGATGATGTCACATAAACCGCCATTTTGATGTTAAACTGACACGTGTACACTTAAATATCTACCTGAAAACTGGTCGATAATTTGTAGATATCGCGAATTAAAATGTGTAATTTGTGTAATTTGCAGCGTTAAATCACCAAACTTATAATCTTTATCAAACTTAAAGTTTAATAGACACCGAACAATATTAGGTTTCATCCCAGATGTGTTGGTGGAATCGTCAGTGAGGCACCTCCAACACATCCTGCCTCATACCTAACACTGAAGTTACCAAAAAAATTTATAAATGGGTTGGACCTATAACGCCACCGTCCATCGTACGGTTTTAAATAAAATTAATTATTAAATATTTTAATTTTTATTTAATCTATTACAAGATGGTAAGTAACCGGCTACACGTATGTAATTAAACGCCATCTATGTGTACACGGCTGACTTTTCTATTGTTTATGTGCCACATCACCATACAAACTCATTTCAAAACCGTTTTGAATAGAAGTCCCCAGGGTCAACCATCAGGGGATGACCTGTCCGGGGGATGATTTGTCCGGGGACCAAAACGCGCCCAACCAAATTGATTGTCGACTGAAACAAATTTTTTAAACTTCGAAATCTTTTGGAAAAATATCACTTATTGAATTTGGTGATTTTAATCAATTATCTCCGGTAGGTGATAGATATATATTTCAATCTCATGCAAGAGATCTTTACGGAGATATTAGAGGAAATCCACTGTGGAATCTGTTTACAAGTTTTCAATTGACAGAAATAATGCGACAAAAAGATGATGTGAAATTTGCTGAGGCTCTCAATAATTTAGCCAAGGGTAAATTGTCAAATGACGAATTAAATCTTTTTAAATCGAGGATAATAAAAAATGAAGATGAAATACTAAAAAAAGCAATTCGTTTATTTCGCACTAATGCAGAAGTTGATGCATATAATACTAATATAATTAACAGAGATCGAATGAAACAAACTGTATGTGTTTGTGATAAAAGAACAGGCCAATCAAGTGAAAAAATGAAACGACTATTACTAAATGTATCTAAAACTCTTCAAACTAAGGATTCACGAGGTTTGCCATATACTTTATCGCTTAGTATTGGTATTAAGTACATGTTAGCTATCAATATAGATGTTGAAGATGGCCTTGTCAATGGCGCTGTTGAAATATTAAGAGGATATGAGTTTGATTCTCAAAATAATATTTATAGAGTTTGGTTAAATTTTGTTGATGAAAGCATTGGTAAAAAAAGAAGGAAAGAAATTTTTAAAGATAAACAAGACAATTGGACAGCAATAGAAAGAATCACTAAAAATATTCGGCCAACAAAAAGTGTTGTCACAGTGATTCGTAATCAATTTCCTTTAGTACCAGCAGAAGCGATGACAATATATAAAAGCCAAGGTGGAACATATGATTCAAGAGCTGTATATTTAACGAAACGAATGAGAAAAAATAAACTATATGTTGCTTTTAGTCAATGTACTAAGTTAGCAGGACTATTTATAGTTGGAGACTTATCAATTCCATTATCATCAAATCCATATGATAAAATAAAGATAGAAATAAAACGTATTTTAAATTTTAAACTATCTTTGTCATGTTTTTTTATTGATGATCAAAATAAAGATACTATTGTTTATCAAAACATCCAAAGTCTTGAGGAAAAATCTCATTGGCTTGATTTGAATAATTTCATTAATTTATACAAACCTAGTATTTTTATCGCTGCTGAAACTTGGGTAAACCAAGAAGATAATATTGAAATACGAAACTATTCAATTATAAATCGTGTCAACGTATCACAAAAATTTAGCAGACGTGCATATGGATTAGTTGTGTATTGCAGAATAGATAAAAATTAAAAAATTTTTTCTGATTATAGTGACGAGACAAAATCACAAGCATGCTGTCTCTTAACTGGTTTATATTATGATATGACAATGTGTACAGGATATAAACCTCCATCTACTCAATATACATCAGTCATGACAAAAATTATAGAAATGATAAAAAAAGTAAAAAAATAATTTTTTTGGGAGATTTCAATATAAATCTGAACCATCAAAATTATTATTCATTTTTTAAGCTGTTGAAATCAAGAAATTTGAATTTAGCTTTAAAAAGCAATCAATATACAACAAATGCAAATACATCAATTAACATAATTTTTTTTAATTTCGAATTAAGTTGCGGAGTTACTGAAACAATATTCGGGCATCATAAACAACTTGTATGTGTTCCTAATCATGAATTACATTCGAATGATATTGATAAAAGTATAGAGCAGTGCATTAATGACCTTACTTTTCAAGAAGCACTTGAAGAAGCAAAATGGTTGAAGAAAAAATTATTAAAAACAAAGATAATTCATCAGAAGGACATTAACATTATAAAAAAATTATATGATTTTATTCATAAAGGAGGTTATGATTCTCAACGTCATGAAAATCATAATAATAACACAGAAATTCCACTTTTTTTGCAAAAGTACTTTAAACCAATTAAAACAACTAGTGATGGAAATTGTTTTTATTATGCTTTATCAATTTTATTATCCGGAAAAGAAAGTTTAATGACTTGCTTAAGAGTATTAGAAGCAGTTCATGTAATTCTAAATGAAGAATTTGTAAAAAATTTACCCGTTGGAATGTCAGATAAAATGTCCATCGAAAATGTACTTAAAAATGGAACATACGCAGAAACAGGAAATGTTATAATGCTTTTGCTAATACTGCAACGCCCAATCAATATTTACACTCAAGACTGTTCATCTTGTATGCGAATCGCTCTAATTGAGAATTATGAAAAAATTAATCTTTATTTAGATTTAACAAAGCAACACTACATAGCGATGATAAAAAAAGAAAAAATAATAATTCTTTACCATGCCTTAATTTAATAAATGATATTAATTTCAAAAATTTCACCAATATAAATGACAATACAACTAACGTCGTGAAAAATAACAACGATTTTTTTTATTTCAACAAACAAAATTAATTCAAATAATAGTAGCGCTGGTTGTAGTAATAACCTTGATTTGGAAATGAGTGCACATAAAAATAATAACATTCAAAATTTTAATGGGGCTCATTTGAGTAGTATTAATAATTTAACTTTAGATGAAACGATTCGAATAGGAACTCAGCTAAAGAAAAAATTGGAAAAAAAGGAAAAAATTGAAAAAGAAGATATAGACGTAATAAAAAAGTTGTGTACTTTCATTAAGCAGAAAACTTATCAAACAAAATTCAAGAAACATTATTATAATGCACAGATTCCATGCTTACTTCAAAAATATTTTACAGCAATTAAAACAACACCAGACGGTAATTGTTTTTATCATGGTATTTCTCTATTACTAAGTGGTGAAGAAAAATTAACGCCTACTTTAAGAGCTTTAGAGGCAGCTCACATTATTGTAAATGAAGAATTCATCACAAATTTACTGATGGGAGTATCAAATACTTTATTTATAAAGAATGTACTTAAATATGGAGCATTTGCAGAAATAGGAAATATTTTACTACAATCATTGATATTACAACGTCCGATCAATATTTATACACAATAGGAATCATCTTCAGTACGATTTACACCAATTGAAAATCATGAAGAATTTTATCTTTATTTAGATCTTGAAACTATCAAGAGCATTGATTCTACAAATTATATATTTTTTTAATAACTATGTATATCTATATTTATTTATTGAAAATCAATCTTTGACTACCTGATTATGATTATGAGATTACTGAGAGTAACTGAAATAATTTTTTTTTCTACCGATTACAAAATGTTGATCTTGATTGCAAAAAACTAATATCTGAGATTTTAAATTTATCAATTTTGAAAGAGAAAAAAAAAGAGAGATACAGAGAAAGAAAGAAAACAATATTGAAACCTTTTCCATTAAAATATTATTTTTAGTTAATAATTTAAAGTTATTTGAATTATTTTTGACAGTCGTATATTGCTTATTTCATTAATTTTTTCTTTGATTGTGATCATTTCATGATTTTTGTAAAAATTAATAGAATATTTAAAAAAGCAATTACATATTGAAATGTTTTTTAATTATTAACATCATTATATATTAACAAAGTGCCGACATTGAACTTATTATCGCATATTATTATTTATAATTTTAAATTCGATTTTAGTACTTTTTACGGATTTCGTTATGAATATTTCATTTAAATATATAACAGGTTTTAGAAGTTGAAAATTTGTGTAAGCAACGTCTTCCATCACTGAAATTCAGCTGCCGTCCGCTCCCTTAAAATTATGTAATATTATTGAAAATCATACCATACAAGCTCTTAATTATGTGAAAAATGTTTTATTATTATTTAATTATGTATTAATTATCTAATTATTTTATAATCTAATAAACTTTCTGTTTATATTAATTGAATTATTTTATATTTTTATGTTTCATGTAAATACTATGTGTTTTTATACCGTGGTTCATATTACCGTCAGATTTTTTTTTATCAGTAATTCATAACAAATTAAATAAAAATAAAAAAATAATGAATTCAATTATTCAAAAGTATTGATTCTTCGGAAAAAAAAAATGTATATGACTGTGCATGGGTCATATGCGATCACAAATACACATAGGGAAAACCGGGATATAAAGGACTCCTTTAAAAATTTATCAAAAAAAAATGTTCACGTGTCGTTTAATTTATTACTAGTTTTTTAATGAACTATTTTTGATTCCTTGCATTTTTAAAGTTCAATGAAATATATACAAAAAAACGAATGTATTAAGAGGTGATGTTGAGCTTGGAGTAATCAAATATGAATTGCCAACAGTCTTTCCGATCTCCTTAAACTAGAAAACAAAGAGAAGCTTCTGAGCTGCCCGCAGGATCAATCGATTTCCAGATTTTTTTCCCGAAATATACTTTGAATATCATGATAATACATATAATTACAGAAATAAATTAATTACGAAGGTCATATTTTTCTATAGATAAACTTTAACGAATTAAATTTAATAATATAAAAAGGGCCTCAAATCAGACTTAAACCTTTCTGTAGATCTACATAATTATTTATCGTTAAGAATGAAATTGTTAAACTATAATACAAACAAATTTTCTATTATTACGATTAGTGCTGTTTCATTCGTTTGCTTACTGCAGCTATCAGTGTGTGCAATAATTCACTGATAGTCTTAAAGACTATGATGATTTTTCATGATTTAAAAAGAAAATATTCAAAACGACACTAGACACTAGACACTAGATACTATTCAATGCAATTTATTTTTAACATTTTAACCGAATTACAAGTAAATAGAAATAAATTAAATAAGGCTATTAATTTATATTATATATAAAATTCATTTTTTCAAATATTTTTTTTCTTTAATCATTAATTACGAGATTTCTTGTTATTCAAGTAATGATTTTCCTCTGTGTTTCTCTTCTTATGATTAATTTCAATTTCTTTGTTGGCTTGTAGAAGTTGAGTCAGTGTCATCTTATCATTATCAATTTTTTTTATGTTTTCAATTGAATTAATATACATTACTATATTTTCTGTAATAAAAAAAAAATGTATAACATAAGAAAAATTTTTCTTAATATGATAGTTGATATGAGAAAAATTTAAATAATGGTTACCAATATCAAAAAAAAATAAATAAATAAACATTTTTATAATGCTAACAATTGTCACGTATAGATTTATACACATTTCAAATTTACTATTAATCTTGTAGTAATAATTACAATAACAATAACAATATTTCAGTCAAGTAAAAAATACAAGTTCTTAAATATGTTACAGAAGTAATCTTTAAAAAATTACTTGATAATAATTTGAACACTTACGTTTCAGATTTTTCATCATGCCAATTAGTTCTACATGGTCACCTTTGTTGAATGGGCAACGAAATTTGTCATTAAACTTAATAATTTTCACTTCAATTTAAAATTTATTTTTATTCACTAATGAACCACAGCACGTATCATTAGCACTCATATTTATTCCTTTTTTCTTTATAATGTCAAAATTAGTTTTAATGTAGACTTGCAAGCCTAGAAATTGTTCAAATTTGTCAATTTACAATCGCTTACTGTTTTTTTCAAATAAAATTTAAACTAACTCACGGATTTTTTTTTTGAGATGATCTTCACATTCTTCAATATTTATTAATGTTATTTCTTATGCTTGTTTCGATCCAAGTCTAGATGTAATTTTTCTCAAAATACATACTTTAGTGTTCGATTGTATGATTAATTCTACTGGTAGCGTTCCAAAATTATACGCACTATCTTTATTAATAAATTTTGAAAATGCACCATCAATGTGAATGACCTACTTTTTAAAAATGATTTTAGCATTAATCATAAATTGAAAATAAAAAATAAGGAAAATCATTCCTACCGAGTCAATAGTAATATCATCAACAATGTGATTGATTTCATCGTTCCAAGCAATGATTTGGAGCATTTCGTCTTCAGCATTAGAAATAACAAACTGAAATACGTACGAGTCTTCACGTCCATCCGGAAAAGTTATTTTCTTTGTGGCAAAAATTTCTTCGATTTTACCAACTATTTCACTTAAATATTTAAATAAATTAATTAAAATTTTTTTGTTATGTTCCATTCATAATATTTATTTAAGAGCTAAACTTTTGAACTATGATTATTACGATGTTGAAAATAGCATAGATTTAAAAAAAAATTCTGTTCAAATAAATAAAAAAAAGTTTACGCTGACAGTAAAACACTTCTAAAAATTGATGTTGAAAATCTAAAAGTTTGCTTGTGTATATTTGCCATGACAAGTGACTTGATAATTATAACACAATAAATTTGTCAGTTGTCTACTATTTTCAGCATCATATTACTACATTCATTAAATGTCTCATTAGCCTCCTATCACATTATTTATATAAACAAATTATTTACTTACACTGTTGATGAAAAGGCGTTAATACTCTTCATGAAATCTGATGATGATAGCTCAATTTCTTCTCTCTGAGATTCTTCATCATTAGATTTATCATCGTCATTAAGTAGTCCCTCATTTAGATCACTTATTTCGTCAACTTTTTTATTTTCAGTATCTGACATGACTTATAAATAGGTATTGTAACGGGGTAAAATTTATGTATTTTTATTCAAATTTAAATTCGACTCGCCCCAAAACGAGAGCGACCTCCTCCTACAACAACGGCCGATAAACAAGCAGTCCACTTATCGCTGGGGTCACTGCTGTCGAGTTTTGGGGCAGTTTTGTTTTTGTAGACGATGGCCAACCTGCGAGTAAGGGGTATGAGGCTCGGCGATTCTCGAGAGACGTCCTCTTGGATTTTGGCGTTCATCAAAGACGGATGCATTTCCCGCACTCATACAAATATAAATATACACTAATGCAAAAAATTAAAGGAGCAGAAAAATTTTATAAATTTTTTAGTGATTTTTGGAAGGCTGTAACTTGGTGAAAAACGATCGTATCGAGATTTTAAAAAAATCATTTTACAGCTTGAAATCTCTTGTTTTGGTGCATTTTTTTCAAAATTTTTTAAAAGCTCCGGTTATTACGCAAACATGAGAAATACCGCGAGACAAAAAATTTCTAAATTTTTTTTTTTTTCCGAAGAGCCCACGGACCGCGAAAAAATTCTTTCAACTAAACGAATGCATAGTTCGTTTAGCAAATTTATTCAGCTTCAATTTGGTTTTTTTTTTAACCTCGTAGGACGATTTGTCGCAGAGATATCAGCCTTCAAACAGAAAATGATCCTTTTGGCTTTGATCATCGATATTTCAGGTACCAATGATCGCACAGAAAGTTGAGGGGCGGCGGTGAAAACTTAAATAAATTCCCTAGAAGACCCTGTCATCATTTTTTGAAAAAAAAAAAATTTTTTTTATTTTTAACATCCATCAGAAGTAAGTACAAAAAAATGACTTTTTTTGGTTTTTTAGTAAATCAACCACTACTCTGCAAATATCGATAAAAAAAATAATGTTGCCAGGGACTTTTTTAGCTTAATGTACCCCTAAGACCCCTGTAAATTTTTAAATTGATCTATCGAACCGTTTTTTGGGAATCATCGATCAAAGTTTTGCTAAACAATTAAAGGAGCAAGTTTTGGTCCTTTAATTGTGTAATCATAATCAAAATGAAAAAAAATTTTTTTCCGACTTTTCTCAAATTTTTGCGTTGGTAACTCAGCAAATGCAAGGAAATGACAAAAAAAAATAATAAATTTCCAAAAAATGTCAAAAAAAATCGAAGAAAAAAAAAAAATTGAAACTTGTTTTTTGTGTCCTAAATTTTTTTTTTGACATTTTCTGGAAATTTTTTATTTTTTTTGTCATTTCCTTGCATTTGCTGAGTTACCAACGCAAAAATTTGAGAAAAGTCGGAAAAAAAATTTTTTTCATTTTGATTATGATTACACAATTAAAAGACCAAAACTTGCTCCTTTAATTGTTTAGCAAAACTTTGATCGATGATTCCCAAAAAACGGTTTGATAGATCAATTTAAAAATTTACAGGGGTCTTGGGGTACATTAAGCTAAAAAAGTCCCTGGCAACATTATTCTTTTTATCGATATTTGCAGAGTAGCGGTTGATTTACTAAAAAACTAAAGAAAGTCATTTTTTTGTATTTACTTCTGATGGATGTTAAAAATAAAAAAAATTTTTTTTTTCAAAAAATGATGACAGGGTCTTCTAGGGAATTTATTCAAGTTTTCACCGCCGCCCCTCAACTTTTTGTGCGATCATTGGTACCTGAAATATCGATGATCAAAGCCAAAAGGATCATTTTCTGTTTGAAGGCTGATATCTCTGCGACAAATCATCCTACGAGGTTAAAAAAGAAACCAAATTAAAGCTGAATAAATTTGCTAAACGAACTATGCATTCGTTTAGTTGAAAGAATTTTTTCGCGGTCCGTGGGCTTTTCGGAAAAAAAAAAAAAATTAAGAAATTTTTTGTCTCGCGGTATTTCTCATGTTTGCGTAATAACCGGAGCTTTTAAAAAATTTTGAAAAAAAATGCACCAAAACTAGAGATTTTAAGCTGAAAAACGCTTTTTTTAAAATCTTGATACGATCATTTTTCACTAAGTTACAGCCTTCCAAAAATCACTAAAAAATTCATAAAATTTTTCTGCTCCTTTAATTTTTTGCATTAGTGTATATATATATATATATAATTTCTACACTCAACATCCAGTATAAGTTATTATACACACGCCATTGCTAAGAGCCTATAAGCCCACTGGTGAGTGGAAGCTTATCCTAGTTATCATAATTTATTGTGGATTTTTGGAGGATTGGATCCTGGAAGTGGACTTGGTACCTAGTTGACTGAGGATTGGGTTCTGAGAGACGAGGATCAGCGCAATCGATTGGAATCTTGGTTGAAGAGATCGGCGGTGGTCTTGGGACCGTTGTTGGAGGAAAAGTGGTGAAGTAATCCCCAGATGGCATTTTAATTCTCCCAGATCTGTCATTAAGAAATACTTGTTAAGAGCTTCGAACAGTTTGTCAAGAGTATGCTTCTTCTTGCTTGCTCCTAAAACGTCGTCGACGTGTACAAGTAAGAAGGTATAAGAATCATCAGATTCTTTCTTCTTAAACAGACATGGATCAACTGTACAGGGTTCAAAACCGAGTTGTCTGAGTAATTGTGTCAGTGTCTCGTACCATACTCTAGCTGATTGCTTGAGACCATATAGAGTGCCTGATAGCTTACATACATGGCCTTCTTTATTTTTTGCTTGGAACATTGGCGGCTGCTTCATGTAAATGACTTCTTTTAATCGGCCGTTGAGAAAAGCGGTTTTTACATCATAGTGGTGGACTACGTAATTATGATGGCCACTTATCGCTAGGAAAATTCTTAGAGTTGTGTGTCTAGCGACTGGTGCGAAGACTTGGTCGTAGTCTTGTCCGTATTTCTGGCTCAAACCTTGAGCAACTAATCTAGCTTTGAGTTGGGCCTGAACGTTGTGGGAACTTGTTTTGACTTTTAAGACCCATTTACAACCGATCAGCGTTTTTCCGCTCGGGAGAGGTACCAAAGTCCATGTGCCGTTGTCCAGTAGAGATTTAATTTCTTCATTCATGGCTTGTTGCCATTGTTTGCAATTTGGGCTAGCTAGAGCGTCTTGGAGGGATTTTGGTTCATCCTGTGTGTTTTTTTTGGCTTTGCGAGATTCGTGTGCGTCGAGGTACGAAACGTCCATCGGGTCTTCTGCTCCCAATAATTGTTCCAGCCTGCGGCCAAGAGGAATGTCGTTGACTGAAATATCTGGAGTATTAGAATATCTTCCCCTTGATTCTTCACTGGTGTCCAAGGAAGAATCATTACGTGTTGTATGTGTTTCAGGTTCGCGTTCTGGCTTCTTCTTCTTCTTTCTCGTTGGTTGAAGTTTAACTCGGGTAGGTATCCCATTCATCTTCAAGAAAACGTACATCTCGGCTGATAATTATTTTGCCAGACTTTCTGTCCAGCAATCTGTACCCTTTTGACTCTTGTGAATACCCAACAAGAGTGTATACTTGAGCTTTTTTGTCTAGTTTGTGTCGTCTCTCCTTCGGCACGTGTGCGAAGACTTTGCATCCGAAAACCTTGATATGTGACAAGTTGGGTTTGACTCCATACCATAATTCGAACGGGGTCTTATCCTTATCTTTTGTTGGTAATCGGTTTTGTAAATAACATGCCGTAACTATTGTCTCCCCCCAATATGTTTTAGGCGAATCAGCTTCTATTAGCATAGTTCGCATAGCTTCGACGAGATAACGGTTTTTCTGTTCCGCGACGTCATTTTGCTGTGGAGTGTATGGAGTAGTCGTTTGGTGCAGAATGCCCTCTGCTTCAAAATATTCCTTGAGTTTATTTGACGAGTACTCTCCACCACGGTCGGATCTGAAAATTTTAGCGACTTGCCCAAATTGGGTTTTGCAATTCTTAACGTATTGTTGAATCACGGTACTTGCCTCAGATTTTTTGGATATCAGGAAAAGTTGGCAATGCCTGCTGAAATCATCGACAAAAGTTATGGCGTAACGTCGTCCTCCTGGTGTTTTGACAGGCATTGGACCGCAGATGTCTGTATGGACTAGTTGACGTGGACTTGTGGTTTTAGAATTTATTTGCTTTGGAAATGATTGCCGAGACATTTTCCCTTGTATACAGTTTTCACAGCGTGATTTTACCGGGCAGTCGCTTATATTAATGCCAGTAGCTAAGTTATGGTTTTCTAGGAGTCGGATAGCATCTGGATTTCGATGTGCGAGGCGTGTATGCCATTGATGGATGCAGTTTTCTTCGTGCAGGTTTCCAACTGCCACGGCATTTTGAATTGGTCTCAGCTCATACATGCCTTCTTGCGCGTCACCGATGGCTATTTCAGAACTGTCTTTAAAAATTTTCATCTTCCCGCCGTTGACGGAAACCTTAAAGCCACTTTTGTCAAGCATACTGATTGATATCAAAGAACTATCGAAATCCGGCACCAATAATACGTTATTAAGATTTAAATCTTTTTCTTGTCCTTGACTGTTTACACATTTTATTTTTCCGCAGCCAACACTGAGAACTTTGCTAGTTTGTTTATTTCCTACACGTACAGACGATCTATAATTACTATCTAATTCTGAATAGAAGCTTATATCGTTAGTCATGTGTTTGCTTGCCCCAGAGTCGAAATACCACGTATTGTGCTTCGTATATTTGTGTGCAATAAAAGCAAAATCCAGTAAAGATTCTGACTCACTGCAATCTGACTCATCAGTTAATGCCTGGACTGCATTAGCTCTCATTTTGTTGACCTTGCTTTTCCATTTTTGATACCTGGGGCAATTGGGCTTAATATGTCCAGTCCTGTGGCAAAAGTAACAAACAATTTCTCCGTTATTTCCTTTATTGACCTTGAGCGCAACTTCACCATTTTCTTCGGATTTTAGATGGGATTCGCGTCTTTTGTATTCACCTATAATTGCGTTTTTTACTATGGAATATGTTAAATCTTCTACTGGACGAACTTCTAAGGCTGTTATTAGAGGGTTATACGAGTCTGGTAAACTGCACAGCATCAGTGCGAACTTCATTCTTTCCGGCACTGTTTGGCCCAATCTAGTTAAACGTTCGATTAAATTGTCCATTTCGTTTAGATGATGTTCCATATTCTTATCTTCTGCGTACTTTAATTGGCATAATTGTTTCAATATCATTACTTCGGTTGTCAGTGTGGCCTTTTCATGATACTCTTTTAATGATGTCCATAATTCCTTTGCAGTTGTCGCACTCTTTATCAAATTCACTTGGCTATCTTCTACTTTCAAACCGATTATAGCACGTGCCCTACCGTCTTTCCTCGTCCATGTTTGCAACGCTGTTGCATCTGTGGGCGCATTATCCGCGATGACTGTCCATAAATCATCCTTCATCAATAGCATGTGGATTTTGAATTTCCACATACTATAATTATCGTCGTTTGATTTGGCAATCGAAAGACTCTGCCATGTTGAAAAAAAAACTTTTAACTTCACTCAAAACACAATCAAAAAAAAACTCCTTTACTCTGACGACCTCTTATCACGGCTATATCCTCAACATCCACCTGGGCCCATAACCAATGTTAATAAAGGAGATGGATTTTGATACGTGTGTAAGAAGAACGAGTGGTTTACTGTATGAACACTTCAACGTATTTATTCACACTAAACTTAAAACTAGTAATACAAAATAAGTAGGATTATCGATGATGATAATATATAGGAATGTAGATATATTTCGTATATGTATCGAATAGTGCATAGCAACGACGTTGACTCATATCTAACAGAATTTCGCATTGTTTTCTACTTATTTTTATTTTAATGTTTAGCTATTAAAATCGATCAGAAGACTATTTTTTTTATGAGCATGACATTAAAATAAAAAAAGGCCATTCGGCAGCCGAAATGGAAGGTAGATTATCCAATTGATCTATATGAAAAGTTTCGTCCATACACATCTTGTGATTCATGTTAGTGTATAGTCATGATATGAAATTAGGCTTGTTTTCCAAGAGTGAGGGTAAAAAAAAGACAACGACTATTTTTAAGAGAGAACTTCAGATAGTTAATTTGACAAAACATTATATAGGTAATGTAACAACTAACCTTCACGTAAACAAAGTATATAGAAAATTTAATTAATATGATCATAATTGTAATCGCTATTACGATGGCAAGACCAGTTATAATTATGGAACGTACAGGTACGTTTGAAACAACGTAAGTGATAAAAGAAATCTTTTTAAAATATAAAATAGCTGTGAAATTTACAGGTTATTTTCTTCACAATAAGATACAACTGACGAAATTGAATTATAATGGGAAATGCTTAAGTTATGTGGAATAAGAAACCATATTCCCAACATTTCTAGATTTCATTAAAAATTTCAAGGCTATCAAATTATTGGAAGAAATAGTCAAAACATAAAGCTTGAAGTCATAAATTAAAGATTATTAGACAAGTGTTCAGATACTTTTTATGGAAATTGTCTATGAATGTTAGTTTTGAAGTTATATAAACTTTAGCAGTGATTAAAAACTGATTTTTACGAAAAATCATGAAAATTTCAAACAGCCATAATTTTAAAACTATTCTAACGATTCAGGGCATCTTTGAACTTGATCGAAGTAATCGCCTATAGAACAAGTGCAAAAAAGTTTCATTAAGATCCGATAAGAACTGTGGGTGCTATCGTAAAGACAAGACCACTGATAATCATAGGGATTAGAGGTACATTCGATACATCATAAATAATAAATGAAATACTTTTAAAATATAAAATAGCAGTGAAATTTACAGGTTATTTTGTGCACAATAAAATACAACTGACGAAACCGGATTATTATGGGACGTGCTTAAGTTATGTGGAATAAAAACCATATTTTCAACATTTTTTGATTCCATCAAAATTTTCAAGGCTGTTAAATTATTGGAAGAAATGGTCAAAATATAAAGGTTAAGGTCATAAATTAAAGCTTATTAGTCAAGCTTGAGATTACTTTTTCTCACCTCCGGGCGGAAAGCGTCAACTTTCGTCCCGCTGTGCAAAACGAAGTTGCCGCTTTCCGCCTCCGTCGAGGAGAAAAATAGTATACACTCCTCGGGAAGTAAATAAGAAAGCCTCAGACCACATGTTTGTTGACCTCGGCTTCGCCTCGGCCAACAATTACATGTGATCTGAGACATTTCTTACTTTACTTCCCCAGGTGTGTAATATACTATTTACAGAAATGATCTATGAGTTTTAGTTTCAAAGTTATATGGACTCTAAAAGTGATTAAAAACTGATTTTTTCGAAAAATCATTAAAATTTCTAACAGCCATAACTTCTAAACTAATTGACCGATTCAGCCCATCTACGAACTTAACCGTGGTAATTACACATAAAATAAGTGTAGAAAATTTCATTAAGATCGGATAAAAATTGTAGACGCAATCGTGTCCTCAAAAGTCCGTTATATTACATCAATATATATATATATATATATATATACATATATAAATTTTTTAACGGATGGTATTTTTGAACTCTACTCAACTAATTATGATAGTTTATGACGAAATTCCTTGAAAAATCGACCATGAGGACAAATACTATAGTTAGATTTTAAAAAAAATCTACCTAATAACTAGACAACAATGCGGAATTCGAGAAAACTTTCTTTGGAATAACTTCTAGAGAATAAAATTGTCTACAAAAAAGGTCGAATGATATTATGTAATAGGTCTGATAGTTTCCCCAGAAAAGTAAGAAAATCTCAAAATTTAATATGAATTCGACTTCAACCTCAAATAACTTTTGAACAAATAGATTCTTCAAAAAATGATAAGAATCTTTCTTTGTAGAACATTCAATTCCATACAAAAATATGCCTGCCAATTATTCCTATGACGCATCGTTAGCTACTTATAAAAATCAGAAGACGTAAAAAAAATTTTTTCCATGTTATTCTTATGGGAAATAGAAAAGTGCAATGCGGACAATGTTATATTAATATTAAGAGCTTTAATTTTTACAGGCGTCTTTTTTTACCTAAACGAAACTTTTGAACCTATTTGGAAAAAAAAAAAATTTGTTTGTTTTTTGAATCACCCTAATATATATATATATATATATATATATATATATATATATATATATATATATATATATATATATATATATATATATATATTGAGACAATGTGAATTATCTTCGTCGTCCTCAGCCTTGCGGTTCCCGTTTTTATCCGTCTCGTTGCCGTCTGATATTGTACGTCATAGTGCCGTGGTCACATGACGAGTCTTTTACGTCGACGCATGTCCGCGAGGGTGAAGTGGGGACAAAGTTCACCGGCAGGTCCGAGACCCGAAATTATCGGTGCGACACTTCGATCCTGGATCAACTAGCGCTCAGACGTCTTATTTTAATTCAGTATCAATAATCAGGCAATCTTATTTGTATTATTTCTATATTTTTGCCATATATTCTTCTATAGTGGATTAATTAATTATTATAAATCAAGTTAGATTTATTAAGTTTACTGTACATTACCAGCGATCCACTCGCATATTAAATAATATTAAGATTAAATAATAAAATCAGTGTATTAAACGGCGTTATTCCACTTGGTCACGGATTGCATATCCGGCGTTCCAACCAGGACCGCATTTATTATACTTTGCGAAAACCTTACTGTCAGTAAATGAATTTTTGTTACGATTGGCAATAAACTTGCGTAATTCTAAAATGTAAATCCTTTTCATTATACCTTGCCTTTCGTCCTATGCTTATCCTAAAATACTGGTAAGATTACCGAATAGTTGGAATTCATGAATATAAATTGAGTTACAAGTAGTAACTCGACTACTAATAAGTATAGTCTATAATTTTATAATAAGCCGTGAGGTAGGTTGATAAGCTTTTTTTATACGTTGCCGAGTTTGGACAAGTGCGGGTTCTTACTTTGCAAGGACCCAAGCCCATTGCTCTGTCCTATAATTAAAAAATTTGTAGAGGCCAGCCTAAGCTAAGGTTCAATCCGCAAATCCTGGTGGCTGCTGGTTAGAATCGCCAAGACAAAAGGCGATTTGTCTCAATATATGTATTGTAACGGGTTTTTGACCACTAGGGATCTACTGAAGGGAAGCTCGAATACACTCACGAGTTTGGCAACCTTGTTTAAATTATTTTCATTGGGCGCCAGGTGATTCTATAATCACCAAATAAACTATTATCGAAAATGTCTGCTCAGTGTGGCGGATCGGAGAAAGGTCAGGCACTTGAGATTACGATAAATACTTGATCAGAATTACGAAAACAATTAGTCGTATATTAAACAGAAAATCAATCGATCGTTATCACAAAACAATATCGGTTACAAACAAAATATAAGTTGCCGTGTCGGCTTGACTCGATATGAACAAAATATATTGCCCGTAGTAATCGTACTTGATCGAAACACAAAATCAGTTCATTGCTCGAAGGAAACACAGTCAGTTGTCGAAATAAAATAAATTATTTTATTTATCACACACACACATACAGCGTGCGTTTCAACAGAATACATGACGAGTGACGTCAGAGTATTGTACACGGCAAAACGACAAAACTGCTGTTGCGAATGAGACAGGGATAATCCGTAATTCTCGGAATTGCTCAATTGAAATAAAATAAAATAATATAGAGATAATATTTTATTTCGGTGACGCGTTATATTTCACTATCTTACGATTATTACGCGTAATTAATTAATTAATTATTATTAATTACAAAGCGCACTTCATTTGTTCATCATCACAAAAAAAAATCGGTTATACACGTTGTTCAGTTTCACGCCGATGCTTCGGCTTGTTCACTAGTCCACGAAGGCGGTTATTTGTTCATATAAAAAATCGGATTATTGTTCACACAAATAATATTCGTTGTTCAAACTCGAATTGGTCGTAAAAGTCGTAAATCACGTTGGTCGAAATCGAAATCGGAATTGTTTATTTGGTCGGAGTCGAATTGGTTAAATACAAAAAAACGCGATCGTTCAGTTCGGCGTCTATCCCGGATCTCTCGTTTTAATCCATGCGTTGGATCGATACTCGGTCAAAGTTGAAATTTTTAATCATAGATGGCTCTCGAATTCGCTCATCGGATAACGATTCATTATATTCAAATAATTTTTAAATAATATTGAACCACGGGTCGATGTCGAATTTCCTCATGTTACAACAAATACATACGAAATACCGCGGACTCACTGACGCACTCATCACGAGATCTTCGGTACTATAGGTCCCATCTCAGACGCTCACTAAGAATGGATTTGATGAAACTTCCATTCAAAGTGTACTTTTTAGTAATTTCGCGAACCTTCTCTTCTCATTGGCTAACTACCAAACGTGCTTCTGTGATGGGCTAATACTAAATGGCGTAGCAACCGTCGCCATTGCAACTGTTACCATGGCAACCGTTACCAAAGAAACCGTTGTCATAGCGAAATAAAAATTACTGATGAACTGAGAACATCAATTTAACTACGTCAGCGCCAAACCATCAATAAGGACGTTACACAATTATTCAATCTGCAAGTATGTTAAACTTGAAAAACACCTCTTTCCACCCTAAGCTTTGAGAGGTGGTTTCAGCCTCTAGGTGTGTTTTTCCGTAGCTAAAAAAGATGCGTGTCTCTTGGATTTCAACAGAAAATAACATCTTGGTCACATCGAAATCAGAAGGAGAGACTTAGGATACCTTCCTTATTAGTTCACATTCAAAATAATGTTCATATTATATAAATAGGATCTCCTAAAGTAAGTTAATCAGTTGTTATGCACACATACGCGCACACACATACACACGCACACACATTTACATTTACATTTCAATTTATCAGCGAAAACTTGTAAACCTTAATTATCTAGATATTTCGATGTGTGAAAAAAACTTTGTAAATGAGTACATATAGTTTGTTTTGAAAGTGGAATCAATTACTACCTGCATATATCGTCGTCGTCTTTTTGCTACATTGCCTTGCACTACATTACAATCTCCGTGTTTGAAAACGACTCTTTTTTTCAAGCGTCGAGAGCTAAATCTTGTTTGGCGATACCTGAAAGTTGAAAAACAATTACCCATTAATAATCATCTGATATCATATGAGAACTTCATCACCCTTAGATATTGGTTTCGGCTTTTATTTAGATTATTATTATTATGATTCTATCTCATTGTTGAAAATGTTAGCATGAAGTTTAGCATTATCGACCATTGATTTCATCATTTTGCGAAGTTCAAACATAAGTTTGTTGCTTGGGTTATATTACTGGTTTAAGGTCACATGATTCTTAGATTTTCGATCATGTCTTTTATCTTTGTACTACACTAACTACTTATAGAGAGTACATCAAAATTATACAGATATTCTGATAGAAGAGAGCTGATTTCAATCAGTCGTGAGGCGAGTATTATCTCGATTGAAAATCCAATGAAATGTAAGCTTTCGGTGTCAAGTTTATGTTGAAAAAAAAAAAATTTTAATACTTAGTAAATTGACCTCATTTTTCTCTCAGAATTTTCAGAGTTAGAATTTATTTCTAAGTCTAAAAATCACTCGGGTAACTCTCGTTAATATCTATCGAATAAAATACAAAATGTATTTAAAATACGCAACCATCCCGGAGAATTCGAATTGATGATGTTCTCCGGTATCATCGCTATGTATTATGGTGATGGTACAAATAGCCAGTACAGTAATCCTATGCTTATTTTCGGTAAACTGTAGTATGCACCAAGGAAATCACCAAAAATTCCTTGAAATGCGAGGTTGTTTACCAAGAATCACTACAGAGTTGCCATCCTCATTTCCAGTATCGTGACCGTAATACACGACGTTTATAACGTGACATACAGTAAAATCAGATTTAACGGGGATCTCACGATAGATCCAGCAATAATATATCCTAAAATTAACCGTAATATTCGTAAATATACTGAAAATGTGTAAAATGCCATCTAGCAGCTAGAATAAGAGGTAGATCTATCAAAAAAAGTTTTAAAAACTCGGACCCTTGTAAAAGCAATAAAATTAATCATAATATGAAAATCAAAAGAAGTTATATAATCTTCATACGAATATTACCGACATCAATCGTCAATAATACGCATACTTATGAAACCTTGTTTATATTGAAAGACGCATTTGTCAACGAAATTTTAATAGTATTATTTGAACCTAATATTATAAATAACAACATACGAAATTAAAGCCGTAGAAATTTTTAAAAATATTCTTCTAAAGAAGTGAAGGTTATTGCATTGTTCACGAAAATAGTTAAGGAGTAACATGGGTTTCCTCGAGTAAAAAAAGGCCTATTTTCAATATTTTTTTTTCTATTTAAAAAATTATTTATTTAATTCAAACTTTTTTCTGTCTTATATATACATATTTGAAAAATAATTTCTGAAATTAAAAATAAAAAAATTAAAACTCCTCTGACAGGATCATCTAAAATGAAAAAACAAAAATAAGTGTTTTGGTTAAGAACATAAACTCGTGCTTGAACGAAGGAAAAAAAAAAAAAGTAAAAATTGGAATTTTGGCAGACATTTTTCCAAAAAAATGAAAATTTCGGTCAAATTTGCTTGACATTTTGTTTTTTTTTTAAATATTTTAAATCTATAAAAAAAATCTTGTAAATCGTTTTTAATATTTGTAAATTGTTTTTCTTCTTCAGCAGCAGATGAGAATAGAGTCTGAGTAACTGTCTCAATGCACTCATGTATTTTATCAATATAAAAATCATATGTAGACTGGTTTAAAAATTAACTGCTTATGTCTATCAAACCGCAGAATTTCTTGCATCCGGCGAGCCTCAAGCCCAATATTCTCATAACAAAAATGAACCGGCGATTTAGTTCATACATTCTTCCGATTTTTTGACAAGATAAAATATATTTTGGATCACATCGTTCACATTCTACTATGATTTTATGTCCCAGACCAAATTTCGAACATTGCTTAAACTGTACTTTACCATTACACAATTGATCTTCATCTTCATTGTCAATAATGTTAGAACACCGCACAAACAATGAGAGAGTTGAAAAAACCAAGGCAAAATCCATAATTGAATATTGGAGCGTGTCCTCTTCTGGCACGTGCTCTTTATCATCACCTTTTAATTTTTTTGCTAAGGTGCTCGTGATGGAACTATCATCAGTTTCCGGATCTTTAGGATTGAAGGACTGTCTCCTTTTTCTCGGTCTATCTTTTCTACGAGCTCCAAGGGTTAACTGTTTTCTTGAAATTTTATGCATCGTTTATCAACTTCACAAATGACACTAGATAACCCCAAATAATACCACGTTTTTAATAAATTATATGATAGAAACTTGGGATAACCTCAAATGAACCTCGTCCTTCAAGAAGTAATCACCAAATAAAATATTTCAAACTTGTTTTCCTTAGGAAGTGAAAGTAATATACAACAATGACAGACAAACAATAGACGAGCAGCTGCTCACTATACCTGAGGCGCGCTGACCCTTCTATACCTGACTTAGAGCGCACACCTTCCAAAGGCTGTATCTCCGAAACTATTATTCGGATCGACTTGAAAATTTAGGATAATATTCTTGAGATGTTGTAGAAATTAATAAGCCAAAACAAAATCGATTTTTTGAACCCACGAAACCCATGTAACCCCTAAATATAATGGGAGAAACAGCAAAATTGAAAGCGTACAAATCGATAATTACGATTTTTTTACAGAAATAGGAAATACTGTTTAATTTAGAAAGTATGTACAGATAGAGTGGTAAAAACAATAATTTCATTTTAATTTGGAAAGAATTAAATCAGTTATCACTTTAAAATGAATCAGGCGATTTAATTGATCTCCAAGAATGTGTTACGTCCTAGTATGGCACGCCATTTTACTATTTAATGATAATAAATAAATTATAGTTTAATTTAATTGTTATAGAGAAATTGAAATCATTTTTATCGAGGCATAATTGAAATGGGACACATTAATTTAATGATCATGCAAAGTTTTTATTGAAAGTAATTATTTTCTCCTGACAAAATAATAATCTGGTTATTTAGAATTAAGGCCTGACAAAACTTATTTTGATTATTAAGAATTATAGTGCCACATAATAAAAATGATTCACATTATCATTATGTGTACAGATAGTTTTATCATGATTTATTATTATGTACTGACATAAATATGATGAGTTCTATCAAAATTATGGTCTTTATACTAATATTATGTTGAATTTAAACTACACTATCCTATAAAAATGATTGACAAAAGTTGAGTTACCAGAGCTAATAATATATTAATTTTTTAGATATTCAGGTATCCTGAATTAAAATTATGTATACAATAAAAATGCGAGATTTAAAATTATGTACATAATGAGAATGCGGGAATGAAAATTATGTACATAATGGAAATTCAAAACTAAAATTATGTACATGATGGAAATTCGGAATTAAAATTATGTACATAATGAAAATGTATGGCACGCCGTTTTACTATTTAATATTAACAAATAAGTTAGAGGAAAATTCAATTGTCATAAAAAAATTAAAATGTTATGTCCGACTATTATTTAATTAATATTTGGTTGCATGGATTATGGCGTTCGGACTAACCAATACAATTTTTGGCTTAAATGTTTAGTTCAAGCCTTAATTTATTTATTTAGGGATACGTTTCGATGTAGACTTTCTTTCAAATCTAATTCTCTTAAAACGGAGTTGTCTCCGTTAGTCGATAGGTAGAGAAACTGGTCATTGATTCAACCGATTCCCAGATTTATCGCATTCTTATTGCCACTTCAAATTTGAGGCCGATTTGAAATTTGTTATTTAGTCGAGAAAAAAAGGAGTCAATTATGAATTTCCTACGTTTACGCTGATACTTTTAAATCTTCTTCATCACTCTGCTGGAATAGTCCTTCGCTGTTGACCCCTGGATTGGCTGCGATTCTCTCGTACAAAAGCGTTTTTCAAGCGAGGGTTGGGTGATAACATGGTTACGTAACAAATTGCCCTCGGACAAAATAACCCCGACAAAATAACCCCGACAAAATAACCTGGGACAAAATAACCTCGTAACAAAATTACCTAAACAAAAATATCTTTGTTATAAAATAACCTGAACAACAATAACCTTTAAGTACGATTTTTATCATTATAGATTTATGTAAATATTAACATTGAAATTAAAAAAAATACAACAATTATTGAGTATAGTTATGAAATTTATTTATATAAAATAAAATAAAAATAAAAAAAAAAAAAAAAAAATAAGCAAGGGTGGAATGATACATTACACAACGCCACGATATTCCTTTTTTTACATCAGCTTTGCGGGTATACAAGTAACCTCCATCATACAATTGCTTTTTATTTTTTTGTGATAACACAAATTTTAATGGCATTTTTAATTATAATATTGTTGAATTAATAATTTCGATACTAAAATCACCAAATGACGCGAATCCAACTTTACACAACATATAACTTACGTATATACATTAACCAAACTTGTAATGTATATACCAATAACATAAATTAATCAGTGTATCCATAGATGGCGACTATTTACAAATGACTTAGCGGGAAAATAATTTAAATTTAAACATTTATAATTTTTTCAGGTTATTGTTGAGCAGGTTGTTTTTTTTTTAGGTTTTTTTTTCGGGTTATTTTGTTACGAGGTTATTTTGTCCGAGGTTATTTTGTCGGGGTTATTTTGTCGAGGTTATTTTGTCCGAGGGCAACCGGTCGTGTCACCGATAACATATACTAAGTTATTTTGATTAATCAAAACACAATGACTGTTGGCACCTTTTATGTTTACTTTATTTTAAAATCTTAATCACCGATTAAAAATAAAATTCCTTTATTTTTCTTAATTGAAAATAGAGATAATTCTCTCTAAAGGAATGTATTTTTGTTTTTAATTATTTATTCACTTTTTCAAGTACACTGCTTTTTTTTATAATATTCAAGATATAAATTTGAATTTCGTATATTTTATATGGATATAATTATGCTCAATAATGTGAGCTAACACTTAACTAAGTACTCACAACCAATTACACTTTTTTATTTATGTTTTCGTTTTATTTCTTTTGAGATGCAAAGTTTTATTCGCTTTAACCGAGATATTACTCTGTGTTTTAACTATATTTTATAGCACTGATAATTTCTTTTTTATTTTCTTTTGTATTTATTAGGTTGATTTTTTTAAAAATTTAACTATTGTATTTGTCCTCATGCTCGATTTTTCAAGGAATTTTGTCATAAACTATTATAATTAGTTGAGTAGAGTTCAAGAATACCATTCGTTAAAAAATTTACATATGTATATATATATATATATATACATATATTGTAACATGAGAAAAAATTCGACATCGACCCGAGGTTTGAAATTATTTAAATACAATAAATAGTTATCCGGTGAGCCAATTCTGGTGACACCTATGAGCAAAGATTCCGACTTTGACGAAGCCATCGACTCGACGCATGGATTGAAACGAGAGATCCGGGTTAGACGCCGAACAGAACGGCCACGTTTTTTTTTTTTATTTGAACAATTCGACTCGACTAAACGAACAATTTCGATTCCGACGTATGATCGAGTTGTATTACGACATGTAAGATCAATCCGAGTTTGATCAACGAACAATTAATCGCGACCAGTAATTTCGACCGACAATAACCGATTAAGTGAACAAGTGAACAAGCCGAAGCCTCGGCCCGAAACTGAACAAAGTGTACGACTGAATTGTTTTGTTAATAAACGAGTGAAGTGCAATAATGATTAATTAATGAAATAATTAATTCCGCGTAATACCGGTGTGATAGTGAAATTGAACGCGTTACCGAAATAAAATATTATTTTACGTTTTATTTTATTTTATCGAGCAATTCTGAGAATTACGGATTATCCGTGTCTCATTCGTACCGAGTCGAGTCTTACGTTTACACTACTCTGACGTCATTCGTCAAGTATTTTGTGTGAAAAATAAAATAAGTTTATTTTATTTCGACAACCGACTGTGTTTCTCCAAGCAACGAACTAATTGTGTGTTTTGATCAACTACGATTTTTTTTTATATAGTTTCGTTTATATCGAGTCAAACCGACAACGGCATTTAAATTTTTTTGTAACCAATAATAATTTTATGATACCGATCAATTATTTTGTGTTCAATATACAACTAATTATTTTGTGTTAATTCTGATCAATTATTTATCGTAATCTTAAGTGCCTGACCTTTCCCCGATCCGCCACCCTGAGTCGACATTTTTGATAATTGTTTATTTGGTGGTTATAAAATCACCTGGCGCTCAACTTAATTATTTTTGAACAAGGTAGCCAAAAACCGTAAGTGTATTCGGACTTCACTCCGAACGGTAGATCCCCGGTGGTGAAAAACCTGTTACATATTTTAAATTCATCTGAAAGCTCTTCAAATAAGTTTTAATTTTCATGCCTATATATATGTCTAGACCACTGAAATTACTTATTTTACCATTCATTTAATGAAATTTTGCTATTGCATTAGTTCTCCTACTTCTTAGTAAATTCATGGAGCTACTCAAATTCATATTATCGCAGTGTGACCCTTATAAAATCCAAACATCTCAATTCAGTGGGTATATACAATTTTGTTTTATCGACAGTGTATAAATGATATGATATATCAATAACAAGATTAACATTAGTTATGATGATAATATTCTCTATATCTACTCGTTGTTTGATATTCTAATAGGCTTTTTATTTCAAATATTAGTACTAATTTTAAGTATGACACTTTGATGTATCACAATCAATTTTTAATCTTAGAATATTTTATTAGTAGATTTTATTGAAAGCAAATTATCGTCTTTGTCCTTATGGTAGAATTTTCGAGCATTAAAACCATAATCTATCATAATTTTTCGAATAGGGTCCGGAATACCATTGGTCCGATAGTTTGAATATATGCATACGTATCTTTAAATAACGTCAAATCAAAACATATAGTGCATTATCATCAAAAATTCTTCTGAAGCTCATTTAGTTAGCTTCAATTTTTGGCATTATACTTATAATTTTTTGATTTTTTTGTTTCATCATCTCAAGAATTTTCAAGAAAATGTAAAAAAAAAATTTATTTCATTATCAGCTTTTATTTGAACAGTGAAAAAAATTAAATAATGAGAAATCTACTTCCATTTCGGCTGCCGAATGGCCTTTTCTTGTAGTACTTTTGATTCTCTACAAAGTTGCCATTAAGACCTTTTTTGGATGATGGACAGATCAATAGTTATGAGCTCTCGAAGCCTTATTATTTAAGTTATTTACTAATAACAATTAAAATATTGACTATAAAAAAAAAAGTTGAATGGTAATTTTGTCGTACATTTGATCTTCTACAAAATTGTCTTGATGACTTCTTCTATATGATGAACAGTTCAATAGTTACGAACTCCTGAAGTCTCATTATTTGAATTATTTAGCTATTACAATTAAAATATTGAGTATAGAGACAACAGTTATTTGAAAATTCGGTAAAAAATCCCATACACTATGAATATACGCGGAAATTTCATCTTCCACAGCTCAATAAATTTGAGCTCCAAAAGTCTCAATTATAGATTTATTTAAATTATCAGTTTAACCTATTATCTGTTGAGAATAATTTGAATCAAGATTCTTTAGCACTATTTTAAATATATGAAAAAACTCGTAAAAAGTCCGTCATATCATTAATAGTTGATTGTTTATTTACTTTTTCTATTCCTTGATTACAAAAATCTAAACAAATAAATTTTTTTTTGTTTTAATTTAAAAAAATCTGTCTATCGGTTGACCCTGCGGGCCAGCCCTGAAACTTCCTGTTGTTTTCGTGCTCCTTGAATTTTTTTTCATTTTTTTTCAAATTTTTTAGAAATGGCTCGATCGATCGATTCCAAAATCTAATCAGCACGAGAATTCAAAAAACAGCGTCGATTCCCACCTCAACTATCTCAATCGCTTAATTTGTTCGAGAGATATCTTCGGAGAAAAAATTGTAAAAAACTATTTTTTCGAAAAGAACGGCATCCAAAAGTATTTTTGAGCTCGAAGAGCTCGAATATGTATTCACGACATAGTTTTCGAGCTCGAAGGAGCTCGAAAACAGCAGGAAGTCTTAAGGCTGGCCCACAGGGTCAACCGATAGACAGATTTTTTTTAATTGAAACAAAAAAAAATTTATTCGTTTAAATTTTTGTAATCAAGGAATATAAAAAGTAAATAAACAATCAACTATTAATGATATGACGGACTTTTTACGAGTTTTTTCATATATTTAAAATAGTGCTAAAGAATCTTGATTCAAATTATTCTCAACAGATAATAGGTTAAACTGATAATTTAAATAAATCTATAATTGAGACTTTCGGAGCTCAAATTTATTGAGCTGTGGAAGATAAAATTTCCACGTATATTCATAGTGTATGGGATTTTTTACCGAATTTTCAAATAACTGTTGTCTCTATACTCAATATTTTAATTGTAATAGCTAAATAATTCAAATAATGAGACTTCAGGAGTTCGTAACTATTGAACTGTTCATCATATAGAAAAAGTCATCAAGACAATTTTGTAGAAGATCAAATGTACGACAAAATTACCATTCAACTTTTTTTTTATAGTCAATATTTTCATTGTTATAAGTAAATAATTTAAATAATAAGGCTTCGAGAGCTCATAACTATTGATCTGTTCATCATCCAAAAAAGGTCTTAATGGCAATTTTGTAGAGAATCAAATGTACTACAAAATTACTGTTTAACTTTTTTTCTACAACCAACAGTTTAGTTTCCAGATGTAAAAATAACGAATCAGCCTAGGAATTCCAAGAGACCGGGAGGGTCTCGATGGGGCGGATCCTAAGCGGTTCAACCTTGCGTTGGCCAACTGGGAAAAGTTCCACGAGAAACTACCAGTACTCGCAAGAGTGAATCTTGATGGCCTAGCGCTGGAAACGGTCGAGGACGTGGAAAAGTATACCGATGTACTTACTAAAACCATTCTAGAATCATGTGAATTCGCTATCCCGCGGAAGAAGCCGCACGTAAAGTCATACCCGTGGTGGACCAGAGAACTAACAAAAGAAAAGAAAGTAGTTTACGAAGCTAGAAGGGGATTTCAGAGGGAGACAGACGAAGGGAAGAAGACAGAACTTAAAGGGACTCACTAACGACTTTGCAAGACATAGTCAAAACACGTTAAAAGACCGAGAGAAAACAGCTGGCGAGAGTTTGTCACGTCGAACGGTAAGAAGGAGCACTGGGGCATTGTATACAAGCTCCAGGCAGACATCACCGAGTTAACAGAGTGCTCACCACACTCCGGCGTGACGGGTGATCCACAGAAAGCTTTAAGGACACAGCTAGCTGCTTTCTCGACAAACCAGACGAAGAGACCGAAGAACAGAAGGTAAACCGGGAGAATTCAAAGACGCTACCAGACACCGTGGACGCCGATTTATTCACCCCGCGCAAACTATACAGAATTTTAAAAACCCTTAAAAATAAAAAAGCACCCGGACCAGACTTAGTAGAAAATGAAGTAGTCAAAAGGGCGGGAGTCATTTTATCGAGGGAATTTTTAGACTTATATAATAGATGCCTAGAGCTAGGAGTTTTCCCCACCGCATGGGAAGAGGGTGGGATTATTATGCTCCTTAAGAGCAGTGACAAAGACGCGAGTGACCCAAAATCGTATAGGCCAATATGTTTACTTTCGGTAATCGGGAAGGTATTTGAAAGATTGTTAAAATCGAGACTCACCACCACAGTCTTAGCTGGGGATAAGATCTCCAGTCAACAATTTGGTTTCATGGCCAAAAGGTCGACTGAAGATGCAATCGTTGAGATGCGCCGCTTGCTAAATTCGACAACAGAGAATCTGGCAATCGGACGTATCTTCGATATTTCTGGCGCCTTTGACAACGTGTGGTGGCCGCGAGTACTCGAGGGTTTAAAGAAACGGGAATGCCCCAAAAATGTTTATAGGGTAGTACAGAGTTATTTTGAGGATTGGACAGTCGGACTGTCATGGGGATTCGGGAGGGAAACGAAAAAGCCAACAAGGGGATGTCCACAGGGATCAGTCTTAGGGCCGCTATTTGGGAACATTATGTTCGATGACTTACTTAAAGAATTAGAATCATCAGATCAGGGGAGAAAATTTGTAGCTTATGCTGACGACCTCCTCATCATCATAGAGGGAACTTCACGCGCAGACATCGAAAGAAAAGCACAAGGGACGGTAGATTCGATACTGGAATGGTGTCGTTCCGCGAAACTTACGCTGTCGGAGTCTAAGACCGAAGCGATATTCCTCAAGAGAGATTACACCCGACGCGGTCCACGCAAGGACAAAGGTCCGTACCCCTATGAAGCGAAAAGACAGAAAAAGCCCAAGTATGATTCAAAGCCACGGAAAATCGTAATAGGTAAAACAAAGATAGCATTCAAAAAGAGCGTTAGATACTTAGGGGTACACTTCGACCAGGACCTCAAACCAACCACAAACATAAAGACAAGGCGCGCGAAATTAGACAAAACTTTTGGTCGTTTACGCCGTCTCGCACGGACTGAATGGGGACTGCGCTTTCCGGCTATGTCCACCATCTATAGGGGCTACTTCCTGCCTGTTGTCACTTATGCGGCAGCAGGTTGGAGTGACCTATGTGGAGTGGAGGAATAGAAGGCTCTTAGGGCCCTAAAACGTCGAGCCCTGATTACGATGACGTGTCCATACAAGACGGCATCGTATAAAGGACTTTGTGTAGTTGCAGGGGCGGTGCCCATTCGGCTTGTGTTTGACGAACGTTGCGCCCGTTACAATTTTCGTACTGGCAAACAGGCAACCCTCGGAACCGTGACCGTGCAGCCAGATGACGAAGAAGGCCTTGTCTCCCTCAGAAAAGAAACCATTCGCAGATGGCAAGAACAGTGGTCCACAACGGACGACGGACGTATGACATTCAACTTCTTCCCCGACGTTACTGAACGTCTAGCGAGCAAACACATCAGCCCTAACTTCTGGCTTACCCAGATGTTAACCGGTCATGGCTGTTTTAAAGATAGACTCTTCAAGTACGGACTCGCAAAGGATCGCAAATGCCCCCAATGCAACAAAGGGTGGGATACCGTTCAGCACTTACTGCTAAAATGCACCGAGTTCGAGCCTCAGCGTGAGGTGCTTTAGAGCATAGAAGAGTGGGGCGCGGAGTGGCCACAAATCGGGCGTGTTCTTGTCACCCCAAATTCCTTTAAAGTCTTTAATGGTTTCAGCAAAGATTGCCTTCACCAAAAACTCAGCAGCCAGTTCCAACACAGAGAAGGAGGATTAGATTAGATTAGATAACAGTTTATTGTTTATAGGGTTGAACAAAAATAGTACAAAATTTAGCAACAAATAAGAAATAATCAAAATATAAAGCAGTTAATACAGTGTGTATTTAATGTAAGTTAATAAAGAATTGTTTAACATATTACTTAGTAATTTAAATTTTCAAATTGAGATTTAACGAGTTTATCATAGGCTATCCACCGACTTCTTGCTGTAAAAGCCAGTTATGTAGGGCAGTCTTGAATGCCGATGTGCTCTGAGTTTGTTTCAGGGAGTCAGGAAGATCGTTCCACAGATAAGGTCCAGCAATAGAAAAGGCAGCTCTGTAGGCATCAGTTCGATGGTTGGGTACAACAAGAGTAGATGCTGAAAGTTGGCTACGTAGTGGTCTAGCAGGAACATGGGCAAGTAGCAGATCAGTCAGATATGGTGGCCGATGGTATAGATAAGCATTCCTAACCGCAATAATTAAGGAACGAGATCTTGTTTGTCCAACTGATAGCCAGCTGAGGTCAACTCTAGCTTGAGTGATAGGAGAGTCCCACGGAAGTCTCAGAACAAATCTAATACTCTTGTTGACTATTCTCTGGAGCTTGGTGTTCAAGACCGACCCAATGCTATGCAGGACTGCTGAACAGTAGTTGACGTGTGGCAGAACTAAGGCATTTACCAGGTTCTTGCGAGTATTCACATCAGTGAAAGTACGCAAGACATACAAGCCATAGAGCGCTGAGTTAATCTTGGCAGCCACATGCTTCACATGATCTGCAAAGGTAAGTTTGGAATCCAGGATGACTCCCAGGTTGCGCACCGATGAAACGAACTCAACATTGATACCGTCACAGCCAAGTTTGAAAGCAGAGGTGTCAATAGAGTTGATAAAAGGTCTGGACCCGAGGATTATGGCTTTAGTCCTGCCCAGATTTAATTTGAGTTCATTCGAGGTGGCCCACTGCTTGATACGAGCAATGTCCTCATTGATCTTGGCAATACAATCATCCATATCCCGTGGGTAACACGGTAGATAGATCTGGAGATCATCCGTATACAGCAGTCTTTTGCGCCAATGAATACAAGAGCCAATATCGTTGATGAAGAGTGAAAATAGCAGAGGTCCAAGGATTGAACCCTGTGGAACACCAATATTAGTACGAATCCAGTCAGTAAGTTTACCACCATCGTGCTTTACAGCTTGCTCTCTTCCAGAGACATAGGACATGATCCAGCAGGCAGCAGACGAAGAAAATCCGATTGTTATCAGCTTGCGTATTAGCAGTGCAGGAACAACTGTGTCAAAGGCCTTGGAAAAATCGAAGAGAACCAGAATGGTGACCATACGCTTATCCATATTGTATCTCACGTCATTAAGCGGCTTTAGCAAGGCTGTTTGAGTGCTATGTCCAGTGTGGAAGCCGCATTGGAGCGGATCAAGTAAATTATATTGATCAAGATACAGCGATATCTGATTAAAGACAACCCTTTCCAATACCTTACCCAAAATAGGTAGCAAAGCAATCGGCCGATAGTCATTTGGTGTTGAAGGTGTCGAGACCTTGTTGACTGGCACTATTATGGCCCTTTTCCAAGCATCAGGAAAGGTATTGCTAGTTAAAGACGCATTAAAGATACACGTAATGTGATCCAGGACCATAGGTAAGATAGCCAACAGCATCTTTCTAGATATTCCATCAGCTTCAACTGCAAAGTGCTTACAGAGGATAAGATTTTACGAACTTCATCTACATTGGTCTCTTTAAATAGTAGCTCAGGTTGCAAACCTGATTTAATTGCTGGTTCTGTGAAGTGATATACTGTACATGACTGGGATATGGCCGCGAAAGTCATGTTAAGTTCAGTGGGATCAACGGCAAGGGGCTTAGGACAAGTGTCCTTGAGCAAACCGAGCTTCCGCAGCTCCAGCCACATTGTACTACTAGATAGGCCCTTTAGACGATTGGCATAATAATCAACTCTTGCACGATTGAGTTGAGAGCGATGGATATCACGAGCAGCACGATAATGCAACAAGCCATCATGTCTTTTGTGCCGTTGAAAGCGTCAATGGATAGCTCGAACACGCCGCTCAGAGTCATCAAGGTCCTTCGAGATCCACGGAGCAGTTTTGAGTGAGTTGACAGTGATTTTACGAACTGGTGCATACTCATCAACATGTGTCATAAGTTGTTGCGTGAGTCTAGATGCCAATTGATCAGCTGACAGATCCGGTGATGAGACCCATGACCAGTCCCCACTGCGTAGTGACTCAATAGCAGGTTGTGTAGAGAGTAAGTCAAGTTTTCGAGACAAAATTACTTTGAGCGATGGAGCTTTAGCAGTTAGTTGAACAGCAACAGAGACCAAGTGATGACCCGCACCCAGAGGACGATCAGATTTGCCCCATGATACAACCGTGTCAAGTTCATCAACCATGCATAGATCAAGCCAGGTTTGTGATCGCGATGTAACATGAGTGAAGCCGTGATCGATGAGTTTCAGAGAATTCATATGTAAGAAAGATCTAACATAATCAGCATCATCATTGGATGACAGTTGGTCAGCATTAAAGTCACCACAAATGATTTTATGGCTAAAACCCTCCATGGCTGAAGCAATAACTATTGCTAGATCATTGTGCAGCGAAAAAGGAGCGTGCGGTGGTCGGTATATAGCTGCGATGAAGACAGGTTGAGAACCATTGATGTTTAACTTGCACAGCAGAATTTCAGGTAGACCAGGTGGACCAGTCCAGATTATCGGTTGCTCGAGAATGACAGTTAAGTGTAGAGATTTGTGGTAGTATATAGCAATGCCACCCCCATGCGTGTTCCGATCGTTTCTGACAATACAATAATCTGGCAAGCTGACAACCGTGTCATCAATTAAGTTGCTGAGCCAAGTTTCAGTAACCACAATGACATGGTACAAAGGTTCATTGGCCAAATACTGCTGCAAGACACATAAGTTAGCACGTAGTGAGTTGATGTTGACACAGCAAGCACGCAGAACAAAGTGGTCAGTGGTATTAGATACACGGGGACCACCTGTAGATAAACTCGCTATTAGTTTTTTGGGTGAAGCTGCAATAGCTTATTAATGTCACTTTGAGATGAAATGATGTGGACAAGTGCATCGTCATTGAGCTTAGCAAAGATCGTGTCATTTTTGGCCCAGATGTATTTAAATCCCAGCGGTTTCAGCAATTTTTTCGATTCGCCAAGAAGCTTCAAAGTTCTGCTGGTTAAAAGCTCATTAACATAAATACTAAAATCACTGTACAGAATAAGTTTCAGATCACTGTTAGCAGGTAGGCCGGTAACTGCCGTCCACTTGAGTTGACCATACTTCTTCTTGGCATTGATGATCCTAGACACAGTAATCACATCAGCGCACTTGATGGCAATAGAAATACGTTTGTTACTCGCAGAGCTAGGTGGCCGTAACAAAGCAGGAGTATCCGAAGATGTTGAGGGTGGTACATTCGAAACTGCTTCGCGTCTCAAGCATCTGACATTAGAGGAGTCAAGACCAGGCACATTGACATTGAGAGTAGCAAGTACTGCTTGCGTGAGCCTATAGTAGTTCTTAAAAAGGTCATTGTCCGGAAAACCAGATTTGACCACTTCAGTGCAGCCTGATAATCTCCCAAGAGCTTTTTGTATACATTACGTATTAGCATTGGTAGCAGCAGTTAATAAGGTCATTTGTGAATTAGAAGTAGATGATGATCCAGCAACAGAGGTTTGCTCGAGCCTATCAAGTCGAGAAATGACATCAGATAGCACAACTTTGAACTCAGTGTTTTCCGACTTAAGCTCTGAAGTTGATTTTTTAAGTTCAGAAATATCATGATTATAGGCTTCCAGCTTGTCATTTATACTAGGCAGTTCTTTTAATAGATTGCTATGAACTTCAAGTACTTCTTTTATTGAATTAATACCTGCTGCAATCGTGGCAATAGAAGGCTGACGACCAGTTGGTTTTTTAGGAGGTGGTATAAGTTCCCGATCATCACGCGGTCTGCCGCGCTTAGATGAACTGGATGACTTATCCGAGGAGTTAGAATCAATATGATCAATACCATCCATATTACAAAGTTAGACTCAAGATGGCGTTGGTTGATTGTACTTATATCGATCTTGAAGAATTACAATCAGTTTGGATCAGAGTACAACCAGCTCACTGCAGATGGCGCGTAGCTACTATTCTCACTTGAATGAGGTGTCACAAGTATGGCAAACCCACTATAGATGGTGCTCCAGTAGCATAAGCAGATGGATAATAAAAAATGAACACCAACCTCAAAATCCAGAAACCCAAAAGAAAATTGATGAAATAAATATAAAACAGGCCTCAAAAAGTAATTAATAATATCTCACAAGCGAGACCTGCTATTTAGGCAAGCAGAGTAACTGAAACAGAAAATGCCCGGGGGCAAATTATGCAGAATCGAGCACCAAAAGACAGAGCACAAAAAAACACACACTGTAATACTTACAGAGAGAGAGAGAGAGGACTACTAGACCGCGGTTCAACTGTCATCCATCCAGGTGTTGTCGAAGCATCTGAGATAGGTGTACAGAACTCACGATTTGTGAGGACTCTGTGCATCTCGGGTGTCAGTCCGAAGTTAGGTTAGTGTGAGAATGTGTGAAGAATGGACGAATTAATGTAAACTAAACTGGGTGTCTTCTTAGGGAGGCAGGGGAAAGAGTACCACGTCCCCTCTTGACCAAGTGATATGTCGATCAATACAAAATTGGTACTATGGGGGGCCCATTCCAAGCCCCACTTCGACCAGAGTCTCTTTACTTCATGAGATGGAAGGAGTGCTGTGGGCCCACGTGAGGTCGGACTCGTAGTGGCTGTGGTTAGAGATCACACGCAATGAGGATTTTTTATTATACCTCCGGTTAATGTCCACTCTTGGTTTCGGCCGAGAATGTCGCTTAAAGCGTAGAAGATGCGGATTTCGCAACGCGAATATGCCTGAAAGGGTGAGGTCTTGGCTTCCGGTTGGCGGAGGCGGACTTAGGTCCACGTTACAATAATTGATTAATTTCCCTTTTTTATGAGCTTTTCAAGCTCAAAAGGGTTACGTTTTATGTTGAAGTTTAAAAATTTAAAGTCTAAAATAATTAATGAATGAGCGTTTTTTATATTTGTTCACAATCATGTTCAATAATTAGTTCAAAAATAAGTATTTACGTGATACGTTGTATCTATATCGTGTAAGTATATCGCGCTACGAGCAAAAATGGCGATTTTTAGCCGGTAACTTCCAATCACTTATATAAAGAAGAACATATTAGTTTTGAGTAATTTTGTTCAGTAATTATGATGTTATTCAATAAATAAAGCAGATATTGATTAAACGTTTATTATTCCGTCGACGATATCATTCGAACGGATCATCTGATTGGGATGTTCTTGGCAGCAATCGAATGCTTTTATCGAGTTCTAGAGCTGACTAGATTTTGGAATTGATCGATTTAATAGTTTCCAAAATATTCACGAAAAACGAATGAAAAACTATTTTTTACCATTCTTTCGTCGACGATATCTCTCGGACAGATTATCCGATTGAGAAGTTTGAGGTAGTAATCGGCGCGTTTCATTAAGGTCTAGAGCTGATAAAATTTTGGGAATGATTGATTTAGTCGTTTCGACGATATTTGCAAAAAACCGCAAGAGCCATCTAAATCGGTGCATTCATTGAAAAGATATGAGAGGTTTACATCCACACACACACACACACACACACACACACACACACACACACACACACACATACTCACACATACATACATACATACAGAAATCGCTCAGAAAATGTCAGAATAGCATCCTAGCACCTTCAAACGTCGTCATATGATGAAAACCCGATTTTTTAAAATCGGGGTGAAACCAATAACTTCCCGAATTTTTTGAAAATCATCGATTTTCTCACTGGGAAGTTAAGAAAAATATTGCTCTGAAATGAACCACCCTAATATATATATATATATTAGGGTGCTCCGTTTAAAACAAAAAAATTTTTTTTCGTTCCCCATCAAAAATCTTGTTCTACATGTAAAAATAAAAATTCAGTGAAATTTTGAGCTCTTAATAACAATTTTAAGAACTGGAACAACGTCGTTGAAGTTTTATCATGCTAAAAGCATGTTAATTTTGATTCTTTTCTTTTTATCGAATAAAACTCAGCCCCATATTCACGTATCTTATCGGTTCAAAGTTTTCTGGGAAGAGAATTGTATGCTCTTTGAAAAATCCGATATGTACTTAGCAGTACCTTCAACTACCGCCCTCGTGGAAGCTCTGAAAGTCTAATTTCCTACGAAATTAGTGGTTTTTTGTTGTTAACTTGTAAACGGTTGACTTTTGAGAAAAAAAGTACACAACATATTTTGTAGGAAACTTAGTCTTCTACAAAAAAGTTCTTACAAGTAAAAATTCTAAAATCAATATTTAAAAAGAGATATGAACTTTAACTAAATGAAATTCAAAATTTTAGCTAAATGTCAATGTTTAATACTATAAAATACATTCAGTGATTAACTTATGGTAAGTATCAATTAATGTATATTTATATAAAATATAAAATGCCCGTAATTATTCATTGAAATTTTTCTCAAGTACCAACCTCAATTGACATTCTTTTCAAAAATTGAATGATTAAAACACAGGTTTAAAGAATCTCGTACGAATTTCCAATTTTCTTGGGACCTAACAGATGGATTATGTTCGAAAAAACATGTTTTATGTAATGGTTTTTAATTGTAAAGTTCATATATCTTTTTAAATATTGATTTTAGAGATTTAACTTATAAAAACTTTTTTTGTAGAAGACTAAATTTCCTACAAAAAATGTCATGTACTTTTTTTTCCAAAAGTCAACCGTTTATAAGTTAACAACAAAAAAACACTAATTTCGTAGGAAATTAGACTTTCAGAGCTTCCACGAGGGCGGTAGTTGAAGGTACTGCTAAGTACATATCGGATTTTTCAAACAGCATACAATTCTCTTCCCAGAAAACTTTGAACCGATAAGATACGTGAATATGGGGCTGAGTTTTATTCGATAAAAAGAAAAGAATCAAAATTTACATGCTTTTAGCATGATAAAACTTCAGCGACGTTGTTCCAGTTCTTAAAATTGTTATTAAGAGCTCAAAATTTCACTGAATTTTTATTTTTACATGTAGAACAAGATTTTTGATGGGGAACGAAAAAAAATTTTTTTGTTTTAAACGGAGCACCCTAATATATATATATATATCGCGTTACAGATGCCATAAGGGCATATACCGGCAAAAGGTCCTGGTGAAAAGCCATAAGGGCATATACAAAATTTTTTTTCGGGAATCGACGTAGTTTTGTCCGAAATGTGGAGAAATGCTAAAAAAAATTTTATATGCCCTTATGGCTTCCGTGACCCACTTCGGATGCCAGAAGGGCATAGCAAAAAAATTTTTTTTCGGGAATAGATGTATTTTCATCCGAAATGTGCAGAAATGCAAAACAAATATTTTATATGCCCTTATGGCTCCCGGGACCCACCTCGGATGCCATAAGGGCATATAAAAAAAATTCTATTATTTTTTCTAAGTCCAAGAAAATTTTTAGTTAGGCAAAAATTTTTTTTTTGCATTTCTACACGTTTCATACAAAAGTACGTTGATTCCCAAAAAAAAATTTTTTTGCTATGCCCTTATGGCTCCCGGGACCCACCTCGGATGCCATAAGGGCATATAAAAAAAATTCTGTTATTTTTTCTAAGTCCAAGAAAATTTTTAGTTAAGCGAAAATTTTTTTTTCGCATTTCTGCACGTTTCATATAAATGTACGTTGATTCCTGGAAAAAAGTTTTTTTGCTATGCCCTTGTGGCTCCCGGGACCCACCTCGGATGCCATAAGGGCATATAAAAAAAATTTTTTTTTGGGAATCAACGTATTTTTGTATGAAACGTGCAGAAACGTAATAAAAATTTTCTCCCCAAATCAAAAAATTTTTTTTGGACTGAAAAAAAATAATTTTCAAAATAAAAAATCTTAATTATGAGAGAATATTTTTTTGTAATTCTTTAAGGTGCAGGCAAAAATACGTTGATTAACGAAAAATATTTTTTCTTTGTAATTTGAACTTTTTTTTATCTTAAAACGGAAAGAAATTCATAATTAATTTATTCTTGAAATGAAAAATTTTTTTTTATCAACAAATTGATATAGTTAGCAAAAATATTCTAACTGTAATGTCTTTTTTGATTTTATTCATAGATTTAATTTTTGAATTTGAATTTTCGCGCCAGTTAATAATGTTATGGCGGCTATCTGCGCGACCTCGGCGCGCAATATTATTTTGCACTAAATTGTTCCCAATAGTTTTTGAATTTTGAATTCTCATTTTCCCGTAAAAATTATGATACTGAAGTTAGCAGACGTCTAAAAATTTTTGATTTTTTTTTTAATTAAATAACAACTAAAAGAATATTTCTAAAAAATTGCACTTGTAGTTTTTCAAGTTTTTGAAATGTGACAATTTTTTTTTTAATTTTTTAATTGAAATTTTTTCAATAAAAAATTTCTAAAAATTTTGAAATGTCAGCTAACTTCATTTTCATCAAAAATTTTGATTGGTATAGTAGCTCTGTAACCACTGTATTATGTTTTTAACATGCGTAGTACAACTTTTGTTTTTCCTTAACTTAAGCATTCGCGCTCGCAGCCATCTTGTGTTCTGTGCGACTCTATCTATCACCTACGTAACTAAGTTCAAATGATTTGAAATTACAGCAGTGTTGTTGACAAAAGTACTTTATTTTTTAAAAAAAGTTTATTCATATATTCTTATTTAATTACCTAACTCATAAAGAAATTAAAGTTTCGTTTAAATTCACCGTTTGTTACAAACATATTTTTGTAGACATCTGATATTCAATGTATATAGTGTCAAAAGTGTAAATATTGTGAATAGTTAAAATAATGTAAATATTATAAATAGTGTAAATAGTGAAAACAGTGTAAATTGCATAAATAGTGTAAATAGTTAAAACAGTGTAAATAGTGAAAACAATGTAAATTGTTTAAATAGTGTCGATAGTGATAGTTACATGCCTCTGACATTTTTTTAGTGTAGTTTTGTTTGTGTTAATTCGAATTATTATTATTATTTATTTATAATTTTCGTGTAACATTTCATTGTAAAATGTCAGAACTGCCTAGAAGTGATTCTTCATTTTTGGTTGCAAGAATCCCTCGTAAACGACAAAGAATTGACTCCAACTTAGAGGATAATGTAATTGTGAGTGGTGACGAAAGTGACGAATCATACGTAGAAAGTCCTGATATGTTCAGTGATGATGACTATGATTTTGTGCGTGAATCATCTCGTTTATCTTTGAGAGAAGTTCAGGATTATGATTCGAACAATAATGTCAACAACGATGAGTTGAATGAAAATTTCATTAAAGAAACATCTTCAGAAAGTTCTGATTCTGAAGATGATTTAAATGATGACTCGGAATTTGAGGACAATTTAGACATCGAAGACCCTAGCTCTTCTGAAGAAATAAATGATCAAACTCCAGTACCTGAAGAAGCTGAAATAAATCAACCTTCTTGTTCAACTTCCCTACCGGAAACTGTTAAAGCTGAAACTAACCGGAAGCGGAATAGAATTGCTCAACCTTCAAAATGGTTGAAAAATATTAGAATTCAGAAACGAAACCATGGACTTGAGTACACGAAGGTGACTGGGGAAATACGGCCTGCCAGAAGAATGAAATCGCCATGTAAATGTAAAAGTAACTGTTCTTCACTGATACCTGAAGAGCAGCGGAGACAAATTTTTGAGTCTTATTGGGAAATTGGCAATGTGAACCGTCAACGCGACTTATTGGGAAAATTAATGATAGTAAAACAAACAAATAGCAAAACACGCCGGAAGTAAGTTTTTAAATTTGACTCCGTAAATTCGTTTCTATAAATATCTGACCTCCTGACTATAATGTCATATAGGAAATTTTCTATGCACAAAAAAATTTCACTTGAGCCAAGAAAATATTTTTCTCTCCAATTATTTTCTTGAGCAAAAAAAAATTTTTTTTTACACAAAAAATTTCACTTATTCCATTAAAATTAATTCTCTTGCTTTACAAAATACGTATCTTGATCCAAAGAAATTTATTTGAGTCAAGTTAATTTTTTTATCAGTGTATCTATTTATTTGTTTAATTATTTTTCCTCTATCATTTCAGATTTTTCATCGAATATCGATTTAAGGTTAATCAATCTTACATATCTATATGCAAAGATTTTTTCTTAAGAACACTTGATATATCCCCAAAAATGACCCGAATAGCTTTAGAAAAAGAACGCCGAAGCCAAAATGGTTCATTGTCACCAGATCGTCGAGGTCGCCATGAGCCTGCGAATAAACTTTCCGCTGAAGATATTGCCGGGATCCATGACCATCTTAATCTCCTTCCGAAAGTACCAGCTCATTGGTGTAGGCGAGACACGAGCAAAATATTTTTGGAAGGTTTCAATACAAAGCGTTCTTTATATCAACTTTACATTGGTTATGCTCAAGAGCATAACTTGCGTATAGGGTGTGAGAGGACGTACCTTAAAAAGATTGCTGAGCTGAATATTGGATTCCATCAGCCCAGAAAAGACCAGTGTTGGTGTGCCGGATTTGATCGACTCTCCGCAGATGACAAAGCGGAAAAACAAGAAGAATATGATCTTCACCTTCGCCGAAAGGTAGCAGCTCGGAATGAAAAAAATAAGGACACCCAAGCATCGAAAGTAACTCCTACAGTTCTAACTGCCGTTTTTGATATGGAAGCAATTTTGTACTCCCCATTTTTTAAGACCAAGGAATTATTTTATAAGCGGAAATTAGCCACACACAATTTCACGATTTTCAACTTAAAAAATAGTCAAGGTAAGTCAAAGGCCTATTTTTCAAACGAAGTTTTCTGCACAGTAAAAAATTTTGCGTCATTGCGTCAAGAAACTTAGTGCTAAAAATTTGTTTGTTAAATATTTAACACTCTTATGTTTAAATTTAACACTTATTCTGTTTAATCAACACAAAAAATTGTTAAATATTTAACACTAAATTTTTTAATGCAATGACAAAATTTTTTACTGTGTGTAAAAGTAGTTTTTTTTATACTGAGAAAAAATTTTTCTTAAAAAAATAGGCATTGTTGTGTCTAGAAATTAATTCGTTGAAAATTTTCGACGAATTAATTTATGTCACAATGATGTCTACTTTTTTAAGAGTAAAAAAAAAACTCTAAACAAAAAACATCGTTTGAAAAACTGGCCTTCAATTTATCGAATAAAAAGACAATTAATAAAAGGAAAATTTCTTGACTGGAGAACAAAATTATTAGCTCAAGAAAATTTTCGGGTGTCTGAAGGAAGACTGAAGTTGTGTTGCCCAAAGTAAAAATTTTTCTTGAAATTCTATTCGTGATGGAAGTCATTTTTTCTTAATTCAAATTATCAAATACTTGATACAATAAATTTTTATATTTGATCAAGATGTTTAAATACTTTAGGAAAGCAGTGCGACCTACTTCAGCTGAGAAAAAAATTTTCTCAGCTTGAGAAAACTTTTCTCTTGAATATTTGATACCCATTTAATATTATTGTAGCGTGCAATTATACATGTTGAATGAAAAAAAATGATGAAATATTATTTTATCTTCTTATTTGTGTAAAAAAAATTTTTTTTTCGCTTAAGAAAATAATTAGGAAGAAAAATATTTTCTTGGCTCAAGTGAACCTTTTTTTTTTCTGTGCAGAAAAAAAAAATTTATTACTCAAGGATAAATTTTTTTGTCCCAAAAAAACTAAAAACTTTTTGAATGTAGTCGAATTTTCTTGAACCAACTCCAAAATAACAGGTTTCTCAAACATTTTCATAGCGCCATAGTTTTGTTTCTTTCTGTATTTATTTCTGAAATTTAATATGCAATATTTGGTGAACATATATCTTCAATAGGTTATTGTTACATGTGGTCTGAAAAACATGGTAACAAAGGATCACAAGAAGTTGCAACATGTGTAATGAAGTTTATTCGAGAAGAGGTTCCTGATGGAGTGAAAACATTGAATTTATTCGCTGACAACTGCGCAGGTATTGAATTTTATTAATGCTTCTCAGGTAAAAAAAATTATATATGATTCTATAGAATTTAATTTATTTGAAGGTAATCATTTAATTTATTAAATTTTAAAAAATATTTTTCAACAGTTAATAAATATCGTGTTGAGTGAATTTGTTTTGCCTGCAATGTCATGTGATATGAAGATTGCTTATATACAAAAATCATCTTCATTAATTCCTAGGAATTCCTATTTTATTTGACAATTATAATAAAAATTGCATGACTCGTAATGCATTTTAGAGAAAATGAATTTCTTGATTCAAGAAAAAATTACTGATCTAAGAAATATTTTCTCATGTGTTAAATTAACTCACAGACGTGTAAGAAATTTAACATACACGGTAAAAAATTTTTCGTCATTGTGTAAAGTGTTAAAATTTGTGTGTAGAATATTACACTCTAGTGTGTAGAATTTAAGATTCTCATGTGTTGACTTAATGATTTAACATATGAGAGTGTTAAATTCTACACACTAAAGAGTAATATTCTACATACAAATTTTAATACTCTACACAATGATCAAAAATTTTTTACTGTGTATTAATTATTCGATTTCTTACTGCGTAACTAACTAAAATACTAAAAAAAAAAAAATTATAAATTTTTCTCCTCGACGGGCGGAAAGCGTCAACTTTCGTCCCGCTGTGCAAAACGAAGTTGCCGCTTTCCGCCTCCGTCGAGGAGAAAAATAGCATACACTCCTCGGGAAGTAAATAAGAAAGCCTCAGATCACATGTTTGTTGACCTCGGCTTCGCCTCGGCCAACAATTACATGTGATCTGAGACATTTCTTACTTTCCTTCCCTCGGTGTGTAATATACTATTGTACTCCTTCATTTCCCTTTACCTTTTAGGCCAGAATAAAAATTCGATTGTTGTGTCGATGTTGGGTGTTGCGGTTCAAGAACATTCAACATTAGAAGAAATCAATTTGAAGTTCTTAGAAACGGGCCACACATATATGGAATGCGACACAATGCATTCAGTGATTGAACGTGCTTACAGAGATAAAAAAGTGTTTGCTCCACAAGATTGGGTGAAAATTGTTCGTCAAGCAAAACAAACTGGAGCGCAATATAATGTTCAGGTTTTGCAATTTAACCAATTTTTAAATTATAAAGATTTAAAGGACAAAGTAAGTATTTTACATTGAGGAAAAAAATTTCTTTCGAAAAAAATGTGCATTCTTGTGACAAGAAATAAGATTACTGAAAATTTATTTCTTGCCACAACAGCGCCCATTTTTTTTTCAAAAGAAATTTTTACGCTCAATATTTAAAAACAAACTAGATGTTTCTAATAGTCTCTCTTGTACCAGACTAAGTATTTTATTAAATTCGGATATGAAATTTTATCAATAAATTATTACTATATCATTTTTATGATTGAAAAACATGATAAATATATTTTTCAGATGATACCATCTAATCTGCGCTTTCGTGATGGCTCTAAAGTTCTGTGGAAGTCAGGAAAATGTTTTCAAGTAAAGCGCAGTCAAAAACGGTAAGATTTTTACTGCACTGATAAAACAATTAACTTGGCTCAGGAGAAAAATTCATACATCAACAATACCGTTTTAAAGAAAATTAATTTTTTGATTCAATACAAAAAATTATATATTTATGAACAAAATTCTTGGATCAAGAATTATTTATTATTTCAACGATTTTTTCTTTTAATGAAAAAAAAAAAATTTCTTAAGAAATTGTTTTCTCGGTTGAAAACTTTTTTTTTTTTTTTAACTTTTTTATCAGTGTGAAAAATTTTTATTCAGATTAAGTTTTGTAATCAAATTTTTTTAGATGTATTTATATCAAAAATGAATACTGGGAAGATTTTAAAGTGGTAATTTTAAATAAGTCATTTAAAATTAGAAATGTGGATCAATTATATACTGAGCTAATACCAATCTCGACAGCAAAGTACAAAGACTTGCAATACTTTTGTGAGTCAAAGACGATACCGAAACATTACCACAAGTATTATAGAACTTTACCACACAATCAAGGTAATTGGAGCTACTTTTTTCATACCACTTAATAGTAGAACAAAAGAATTGTATTTATTTGATGCAAAATTAATGTGATACTTTATTCATTTCTTTCAGACGACAATAATGATGAGGCAGATAATGATGGCGTTGGTCAAGCTCCAAAATAAATTAAGAAATTTTTAAATTTAGATTATTTCTAGGTGTAGAAAATAAAGAAAAATTAATAATGGCCAAGAAATATATTATAATTAAAAAATTGTTAAATGGTATTAAATTTATAAATGAATTGATTTGAATAACACTAAAGAGAGTAATAAAACCATTCAGTGTTAATATTCAATTTTCGAATTCAAATTCCCATCTTCTTGACTCAGTTTCAATATTTGATAACTTATAAGGTTTATAATTTAAGACCATAACTGTATCCCTTAAATGAATTGTTTTATGTTAAAATTGACTTCACTGAGAACTCGAAGTATGACACAAACGGGAACTTAAAATTAAAAAAATTTTGTTCTTCAAAAGTTTCACAAAAAAATTTTTGATATAGGGAAAAATTTTTTTTTGCATTTCTGCACATTTCGGACAAAAATACATCAATTCCTGAAAAAAAATTTTTTTGATACGCCCTTATGGCATCCGAGGTGAGTCCCGGGAGCCATAAGGGCGTAGCAAAAAAAATTTTTTTCGGGAATCAACGTACTTTTGTATGAAACGTGTAGAAATGCAAAAAAAAATTTTCGCCTAACTAAAAATTTTCTTGGACTTAGAAAAAATAACAGAATTTTTTTTATATGCCCTTATGGCATCCGAGGTGGGTCCCGGGAGCCATAAGGGCATATAAAAAAAATTTTTTTCGGGAATCGATGTATTTTCGTCCGAAATGTGCAGAAATGCAAAAAAAAAAATTTATATGCCCTTATGGTTCCGGGGTGCCATAAGGGCATATAACTTGTTATATGCCCTTATGGCATCTGTAACGCGATATATATATATATATATATATTAGGGTGTGTCATGTTGAGGCGACTTTCGTTTTTTAAAAAAAAAAAAAAAAAAAACCGGCTGAAAACTTGCAGGAAGGTGAGAAAAGAAGCCTGTTCAAAGCGGAGCTTTTAATATTAACATTTCGAGGTGCCTATTTCTGATTTCTTTTTTCCCATTTAAATAACATGGGAAAAAAAATTTTATTTTTTTTATTTTTCTAGCTCGGCATTCGCACGTCATATAAATAAGTCCGTTGTTATGTCCAAATAATTTTGTTATTTTAATAATTATTTAAAATAATTATTTCTGAGCTCCTCTTTGCAAAGCGCGCGAAAACGCAGCGTCAGATTTTTCACCGTTTTATGCGGCAAAGAATAGTGGGAGGATAACTGCAATAAGTTTAACGGATAAGTGAAAACTGTCGTCACCTTCCACCAATGACGATAATTAAAAATTCCCCATCAATTGTCAAAGCAAAGTTTATGAAAAGCCTGAGCACCATGGCTCAGGGCCTTTAGTTCATTTTTAACTTCTTGGTCCGCGTCAACGACGTCGATAGCCCGTAATCTTATTGCAGAAATCTTCCGACGTGGCAATAAGTAATCGTCGCTGATCTATGTATCCGGCTGATTAATTTCGTGTAGGATATTAATTTATTCATTTACAAAAATTCAAATCAATTAAACCGTAAATCGATCGAGGTATCCGGCTGATTAAGTTCGTGTAGGATATTAATTTATTCATTTACGGTCATTATTAATAAATTAAATTGCCAATTGAGTTAGATACCCGGCTGATAGTCAACTATCGTGTAGAGTATAGTTCTTAATTGCAATTGAAAGATCTCAAAGATCTATCCGGTTCGAGTGAATTGTGACACAAAGCACGTGAATTTGTGATCTCACTTTGTGCCGAGTTTCTGCGCATAAATACCCTTTTTGGGTGTAAAAAAGGACGCATTTATAAATAAAAATCTGTTTAAAATATCCGATAAGATAAATAATCTTATAATACAAACTATATAAAAGTTGTAAAAAACTAGAGGGAACAAGTGACTTTCAGTTAAAACGTTGTAATTTAAAATACTAAATAAAAGATCAAGTTCATTACTCAAGCCGATCGATTTTCATTCGAAAGTAGTACATAAGACATCATCCCACCAACCCAGCCGCACCCATTCTACCAACCTTACAGGAAGGCCGAGTGAGCTGTTTAGTTCTGGAGGGATAATAGCTGCCGCACTAGAAGAATCGACATCGAAAGGAAGGTGAAAGAGCTATTATTCTATCATACTTAAAATATTTTTGGCTTAAACAAGAGCACCAGTCTCTTCGAAGACGTTTGGGTTCTTAATTCTCGAAAAGATCCACTATAAATAATAAATTATAGGAAGATGATTTCTTCCTCGTATTCTTTATTGTTGTCCGCACTCTCCAACCCGCTTGTCCAAAATTACTATCGCTACCAAAGGGAGAAATCCCGGATAAATAATTAAAAATTAAGCGGCGGACATAACACCGTAAAATATTCTTGTAGAGAATTTAACGCTCTACAAAAAAAGTATCTTCTCATTTTTTTAGAAATCCAGTAAAAGTTATTGGAGCTGGACGTCGAATCTATAATAAATTTCCAGATCTTTTTACTCTTCCAGCAAAACTATCAGTGTAAAATGAGCGAGTGGATCTGGTTTAGGCGTGAGGAATTTTAAACAATAAAAATTTACACAGATTTCAACTATGAATAATTTGGATATTTATTTACATTTATTCACACTTAAACTTGCAAGAACTTAATAGTTATAGCGAATGCGACTTAATTGATACGCGATAGCGAATGCAAAACTGAAAACGAATCACGTATAAAATCAACACTTGGTCAATAGCAGTTAAATTCACGGAAATTAATTTGTCATTAATCACACACAAATGACAATTAATTTATCTTCAATAAATAGCAGCTTTATTGTACTGACTAATTATTGAGAATAAGTCAGCACAAGATTTAGATTTATATCACAAGAATTAATTATATTAAAGCACGTTGAAGATTGAGATGGTAATTAATTAATTAATGTAATGTGGAACTAAGTCCGCTTCCGCCAACCGGAAGCCGAGGCCTCGCCCTTTTGGGCATACTCGCGTTGCGTAATCCCATCTCTTCTACCCAGACGACACTCCCAGTCGAAACCAAGAGTGGACATTTACCGGGGGTATAATCAAAAATCCCCATTGCGTGTGGTATCTAACCACAGCCACCACGAGTCCTACTTCACGCGGCCCCCCATTCCTTCCATCCCAGGAAATAAAGAGACTCTGGCCGAAATGGGGCTTGGAACGGGGCCCCCATGGTACCAATCCCCTGTATTGGTCTACAGGCTGCAGATAAGTGGTGAGTTGCAGCATAACTCATTACCCTAAAAGGGTTTCTTCCACATTATCCCACTTGGATCGTAGGACGGCAACTAATAAAGATTTCCCTCTACCGTCATCCCCAAGTGATTATCATTTGCTAACTATAGCTTGTGATAGTATTCTGTACGGGCTTGTATACCTTAGAAGTTTAAGACAGTCAAAAGGGTAGGTCTCACCCGCGCAGCGGTACCTATTGGCTTCCTGCAACCACGGAGTTGCCACATGTTACAAGGTGCAAAACAAGTGGACACCGCTAACGGTTGAAGTAATAGTCTCAGAACCCGCGAAGAGGGTGGTACTTGCTTGTTCTGACGCCCCCTAGAGGGCGCCAAAACCCCTTCTGAGATTGAGATGATAAAACGACGGCGTCTTCCTTCGTTCCCGCTTGGTGGTGACGTGGACAGCATGGCTGTCCAAGCGAATTTTCCCATTGGCTTAAAAGCGCGCTAACTGGAAATAGTTAATAGCCAATTTTTCTTATTGGCAGCCAAGCACGCCGTTATGAGACGAATTCTCTGATTAGCCAGCTAATATAATACGTATTATCTTATTGGCTGGCTAGTAGCGGGTTCTCATGCAGTTTTTTACACGGTCCTGAGCAAGAAGTTGCGAGTGTCGGGCCCATATAGCAAGTGACCCGGCACTATTCTGACCTTGAAGTCAGTAGCGAGTTCAGCAGCTCCCGGACTAGCGGAAATGCACGGAGCTTTTGAACTTAATCAAGCTCGTGACCGAACAATCAGACTTATAAAAACATGTCATAAGACTTTTTTTTATAGACAATTTAATTCCCTATAAATTATTTGAAATGAAGTTAATTTGAATCCCGCACTGTTTTCTAGTACTTTTTATTTTAATGCCAAGCTCGTAAAAATGATAGTGTTCTAATCTATTCTGAGAACTTAACATTAAAATGAGAATAACAAGAAAACAATTTGAAATTTGAATGAACTCATTTCAAATAATTTGTAGGGAACAAAATTGTCTACAAGAAAGGTGCTATGCTCAACTGGTAGAGCACTCGGCGCAATACCGAATTGGTCTGGGTTCGATTCCCAGTTCGGGCTATCTATATTTTTCTCAATTTATCTATAAATCGTCTTATTGAGAAGGTTTGCATGTTCAGTTTTCCACTATATTTAAATGGTGTATTACCGTACGATGGACGGTGTGGCTTAATAAGTTATAGATCAAATTGAACGGGATATAGTATAGAGCTGGATAGCTCAACTAGTAGAGCACTTGGCGCGATACCGAATTGGTCTGGGTTCGATTCCCAGTTCGAGCTATCTATAATTTTCTCAATTTATCTATAAATTGTCTTATTGAGAAGGTTTGCATGTTTAGGTTTCCACTATATTTAAATGGTAGTTAAATTCCACACCATTTAAATATAGTAGAAACTTAAACATGCAAACCTTCTCAATAAGACAATTTATAGATAAATTGAGAAAAATATAGATAGTCCAAACTGGGAATCGAACCCAGACTAATTTCGCATCGCGCCGAGTGCTCTACCAGTTGAGCTATTTGGCACTATACTATATTCCGTTTAATTTAATCTATAACTTATTGAGCCACACCGTCCATCGTACGGTAATACACCATTTAAATATAGTGGAAACCTAAACATGCAGACCTTCTCAATAAGAAAATTTATAGATAAATTGAGAAAAAAATATAGATAGCCCGAACATTTTTTAACAAGTCTGATAGTTTTGCTGGAAAAGTAAAAAGATCTGGAAATTTATAACAGATTTGACTTCCAGCTCCAATAACTTTCGAAAAGATTGATTTCTCAAAAAATGATCAGAGATCTTCTTTGTAGAGCGTTAAATTCTCTACAAGAATGTTTTATAAACTTATTTATATGAGGTGCGAATGCCGAGCTAGAAAAATAAAAAAAAATAAAATTTTTTTTCCCATGTTATTTAAATGGGAAAAGAAAAATTAGAAATAGGCACCTCGAAATGTTAATATTAAAACCTCCGCTTTAAACAGGCTTCTTTTCTCATCTTCTTGCAAGTTTTCAGCCTGTTTTTTTGTTGAAAAATAAAAGTCGCTTCAAAATGGCACACCCTAATATATTTATTAGGGTGGTGCAAAAAAACCGACTATTTTTTTAACTTCCAGCTAAGAAAATCGATGATTTTTAAAAATTTCGGGAAGTTATTATTTTCACCCCGATTTTCGAAAATCGAGTTTTCATCAGATGTCGACGTATTGTGGTCCTAGGAAGTTATTCTGACTCTTTTCAGAATGATGTCCGAGTGTCTGTGTGTATGTATGTATGTGGTGTGTGTGTGTGTGTGTGTATGTGTGTATGTATGTGTGTGACTGGTCTATAACTTTTTAACTAATGAACCGATTTGAATGGTTGAGGTGGCAATCGAAAGAGCTTGTTGGCCATCAACGTTCCTGAAAATTTCAGATCATTTGATCGAGTAGACTCGAAAATATTTGCGAATTATGAAAAATTATGACGGGTGAGCTGACGCCCATCCGTCTAATACTAATTAACAAATAATAAATAGATATATTTTAGTTCAGAAAGCAATACATTTTATAGTAGTTTCATTAGGCGCTACACAGCTGCACATAAATATCGCATTACATTAGTTGTATTAAGTCTTACTTTTATAAAGACAATGCGATGAGCAGACGTTTCGCGTGGTCAGCAGTTTTGACTGTGGGAAGAAAAGAGTTCCGTTGGAGACTGCGAAGGGAAATTTTCTTATGCAGCACGAAAAGAGTTCTCATGGGAAACGGCGGAGTGATATTTTGGAAGCAGAGGATGCAATTGCAGAAGAAGAGTTAGGTACCATAGTTAAGCTGATTCGAATAGTCGTCTGCTCGCGCATAAATATTATATCTCTCTTATTTTACCGCTTTAATTACAGATCACTACAAGAATACGTTTAATGCCGCTATTGTTGAATGAAAATATGGTATTAGTATCCGATTCATTTATGCTATCTTAGATTTGTAAAAGAGACTCTCAGGGCTTTTTCTGGGTACTCCCATATTTTGGGGACGCCCAATAAACAAATATCCATTAAATTCACATATAGTCATTCCTTCACTGAGCGACCCACACCCTTTATAACATCCTATTAAATTTCTAGAGTCGCTGAGCTAGGCACGGTAAGATCGGCTACGCAGTAAGAACATTAAGGTGTAAGCTCACACGTAACAGAAATTTTGGCGCCCAACGTGGTTTTCGCCCAGCGAAGTGAGGTGAGTGAAGTGAATTTTCGGGAATTTTAGTGGTGAGTGCCCAGTTAACGCGACAGGAAACTGTGAGACTGAGATTCTAAATCTTTCCCCGATAAATAAATTAGTGAACGGTGTCGTGAGATAGCAAGAAAAGTGCACACATTGAAGATAATATATGGAAAAATAAGTGAATTGAATTGTGAAATATTGAAGAAAAGTGAATTGAATTGAGAAATATTGAAGAATTATTGAGTTATACTGTGAAATATTGAAGAATTATGGATAAATATTGAATTGTAATGAAAATACGGAAAAATAAGTGAATTGAATTGCGAAATATTGAAGGAAAGTGAATTGAATTGAGAAATATTGAAGAATTTTTAAGTTATACTGTGAAATATTGAAGAATTATGAATGAATATTGAATTGAAATGGAAATATGGGAAAATAAGCGAATTGAATTGTGAATTATTGAAGATTATTGAATTGAATTGTGATTTATTGAAGAATACTGAAGAATATTGAATTGAATTGTGAATTATTGAAGAATACTGAAGATTATTGTATTGAATTGTGAATTATTGAAGAATATTGGAGATTATTGAATTGTGAATTATTGAAGAATATTGAAGATCGTTGAATTGTGAATTATTGAAGAATATTGAATTGAATTGTGAATTATCGAAGAAATACTGAAGAATGTTGAATTGAATTGTGAAATACTGAGAAATATTGACGATTTGTAAAGATTTATTTAATTGAGTGCCAAATATTAGAGATTACTGAGAAATTGCCGAATGAACTGTAAAATCCTCTGAATTATTGAAGCCGGTTGTTTGTGTCAAATTATATGTCAAAGTTGCCCCGCTAGTGATAAGTGAGAAAAATAGATAAGTGAGTGAAAAAGAAAAAAAAAAAGAAAAGAGAAATAAAAAGTGAAAAAAGTGATAAAAGCAAAGTGTACAAAAAAAAAAAAGAAGAGGAAAATAGTGATCTGTAGTGCCGCTAAGAGAAGAAGCAGTTGCAAAGAATCGGATACAACACCAGTCTGAGAGGAAATCAAAGCCAACAGACAGGGATGCTGATAGCAGTAGCATTATTCATCGTGGTGTCTATGTAAGTAGTAAAAATTGAGTCCTTTAACGATAGTAATAATTCGGATCGACGGGAGTATTGGACTAACTAGAGGTTAGACAATCCAAGTGACTCCCCGTCGGGCTCTATAAGTTCGAAAGAATCGATCGAAGATTGTTCGTACGAGACCGACATAAAAAATATCGGGGAATTATTAGACATTTTTGAAAAAAATCGGGAGAAAACTAACGGTAATTCAAATTGCCCTGGTGCGGCTTCAGGCGCAAAAGCGGTAAAAAACTATGGCGGAGACTGAAGAGGTTCAATTGAAACGAATAATATCGTTAATGCGGCATATACCGGTTTTTACGGGAGAGGGTGACGTGGAATCATTCATTGACGCTATTGAGTACAGTGCGACGAGGTTAAAGGCTGATGATGATCCGGTATTTATTTTTGAATTGTCAACGCGATTCGGGGGACTGGCTTTAAGCATTATGCGTACGTTTTTGAGAAAGGCAGAGTCTGTCAACCAAGTAATAGAGAAACTACGTCAAAATTTTGGTCGAACGGAAACATTCCATGCGGTAATACATCGATTGGCGGGAATGATTCAAGAAGATAATGAAAGTGTAACAAAATTTAGTGCGCGTCTGGAGGGTATAAAAGCGGAAGCGGAGAATAAAATAAGCAGGAGTGGATTACCGGCAGAACAGAAAGATTATCGAACAAAGGATTTGGAAGCGACAGTGCTGGAAACCTTTATTAATGGACTCTACGAAAAATTATCGTTCGCAGTCTCAAATAAAGAACCCAGACATTTAGCAGACGCAATAAAGATCGCAATGGAGGCGGAGATACAATACGAGAGGACGAAAGCAGCGGAAAGAGCGAGAGAAGGAAAACTTAGGTTCAAGGAGCGGGAGCATGCAAGGATAAGACAGCTAACGCTTGAAGAAGAGGTGAAAGAAGAAGGTAAACAAAAAGGCGCAGAATATATTCATAAACCAAAACCCAGCGCGGAATTTACGTATACAATTACTAATGAGAAGACTGCAGACAATGGAGACAAGCGAAGTTGTTTCACATGCGGGCAAGTTGGGCATTTGGCACGAAATTGTCCAGTTCCAATACAAAGCAAACGAAATTCTTGGGCACCAATGAATCAGCAGGAATTCCGGGGAAGAGTTCCACAGCAACAGGAGCGGTACTATGTGCAAAACGATAGATACAGAGGAAATGGGAGATATAATTATGGAAGAAGCGGTAATAATTGGCAGAATAATGGTAACTATGTATATGGACAGAATGGCAACAATTATAATGGGTATCGAAATGGAAATAATTATGGAAATCAATGGGGAAATTATGGAAATAATGTTACTACGGCAGAGGCAGAGGTCAAGAAATTCAAGGCAATCTTAATAGGCGGTAAAATAATTATGGTAACTCAGGTGCAATGGTGACGAACGCGTTCGGAACGCAGCGGCTTATGAACAGTTTGCCCGGTAATTACGACAATAGATGGGACGGATCACGTGGAGTTAATCAGCAGAACCGGGGAAATCAGATGTCCAACAGGGGTCCAAACGCACGGCCTTTAAACTAGAAAGGGATTGCTATGGAATGACACCGCTGTTCATATTTTAGAAAATTTTAACTCGCCGGTATGAAGGGGACAATTTATACAGTCCAGAGCACATAAGGAAGATGGAAATAACAAGAATGCTAATAAGATTTGGAGCCAATGTCAATCAGCAGACGACTAATGGGGACGTAACACCATTGCACCAAGCTGGAGCGAGAGGATATGATGAGATTGTGACAATGCTGCTGGAAAATGGGGCGGATGTTAATTTAAAAGACAAGAAAGGAAGACACGTTGTACAATACTTCAGATATGCGCGGCAAGATGATAATTTGCCTGAAGGATACGAAAAAGAGCCGAACGAAATATGGCTAACCACTGAGGGACACGTCCGTTGGACGCATTTAATAATCAGACAGTTCCTCATAAAGAAAAGAGTTATGGGAGATATGATAAACCAGGATTTGGAGCTGGAATTATTGTACTTGAAGCAGGATGAAGAGGACTATAAAGTAAAATGTAAAGAGGAAGTGGAAGAAATGAAGGAGATTGTCTTAATACGCCAAGGAGAAAGAAAGGTAACACCTATCGACGTGTGGAAAGCATCAACGGAAAGTATGAGGCGATTTATCAGACATAAAGACCTTGTCCGAAATCTTCAACGAGGAAAGATCGGCCACTACGGATATGAAATGTTGGAAAAAGTCGTGGCAGCAAGATTCAGGTAAAAGCTTATCAAACGGGCTATTCGGGTGTTAAATAACGCGACAAGAAACAGCAAGATACCATTAGAAGATTTGTCAAAGTATGTGTTGGATGAAATCGTTGGTAATATTAATAATGAAGAACTTGTGATGGCGGAGTGGAGTGACCTGTGATTTTTTTTTTAAGAGTGCTGTGAAAAAGGGATACTACACTAGTTACTATCATTGTTACTTAAAAACTACTTTATTATTACTATTTTTCTTATACCTATGACTTAATACTACTTATTCACTAATTATTATTCTTATTCTACTGGACTATCGTTTATACTTAAAACTAGTATGCTTAAAAACTAGGACTAAAATTCTAAATATTATTTTCGTTTGTTTAAACAATTAATTACTATTGTACTTATTACTACTCTATTATCTATTGACTTAAAAACTATTACTTATGCTTCTATTTAATATGACTTATACTTTTGTATATAATATTTTTTTTTTTTCTTTTTCTTACTTTATTATAAACATTATTATTTTCCTTTAACAATGAGTTATTATTATTTATACTTATATGGCTGTGTTTTTTAAGTTTAAGATGAATGAATATAGCGAGATATAAAATTATATGGACGAACTGTATAATTATGTGAATGCGCAGCCGAGCGAAAATTATTATAAGTCCTGAGCACCAAAATCAAAGGAAATAAAATAAAAACGCTTATATAGATTTTAAATGAATCGTTTAAAAGATTCAAGAGATTGAAAGAATTATAAAATGAACTGAAATACAAGAAATATTAGTGAAATTTAAAATAAACTCTAATATTTCAATCGTTCATTCTTTCATTTTCTATCCGTCCGCACGGATTATCGTCGCTCGCACGGCTAAATTCTCGGGACTTAGTATTTACATAACATCTTAAACGAATTCTTTTCTTTTAAATTCAATTTTACATACGATAAAAATAATTTCTCTCGATTTCCTTTGACTTTTTAACTCGGGACTTAGAAAAATTTCACAAACAATATACTCTCGATGTCAACAACAGAGGGCGAGGGAATTTATTCCCGTTCACCTCTACAAAAGGTAGATATAATGATAAAACCGCGCATATGAGCCCGTACAAGGCAACTTAGTCTCCCGAGACGTTATCTAGAGGAAGGCCATTCCCTGGACAACAATTGGAACTTCGCCTACCCCACGTCCGACCGGATCAAGGTAAGCGAAATTTGTATTCTCGTGGAGATTTGGTGTCCCCGTACTAAGGCCTTCTGCTGAGGTACGGAAGGTGAAACTAGCCGCGTAGGTGGGGGTTAGACGGAGACCATCCGCTTACCCTCTGGGACGGGACTTCGTGTAGGGCCGACGGGGTAGTCGACCAGACTCCCCTGAAGCACCCGGGAGGGGTAATACCGCGTGGTAGACCGCGAAACTTTTGAGTATGTGTGTGACCGTGTAAACCGTGTAAACCGTGTATACCGTGTAAGCCGTGTATAAATTGTTAAATAAACAATAGACTGCGAATAAATTGTTAAATAAACAACAAGCCGTAATTATATAATATTAAAACCGCGTTTAGTTATCAATATTAATTATTGTAAGAGGTAGTAGAAAAGGGCTGGAAGCCATTGTAATTATTTAATAATAAATCCTAGTCTCTTATTCTATCTAAATTTGTGTTTTCTTTCTTTTGGAAAAAGTTTCTTTATTTTAGTTAAGTAAAGTTTTTGTTGATTGATTAATTAACATTATCTATAAATTAAACAAAACCCCTTTTGAACCCTGGACTCCGGCGAGCTAAACCAAGCAAAAAGGGGTAGTTGGATAATTTATACAGTCAAATGTTAGTAATTAACAATTACTTCTTGTGTTGATTAACTCGATCATACTTTTAATCACTAATGTTCTGTTTGGTCTAACTCCTGAATTTCTGGTGACATACAAAACTGACTTGACGTGTTTCTCTGACAGTAAACATTTAATTAATTACTCTGTGTTATATATTTATAATTAAAACCCAATTATACCCGTTACAAACTCATCAAAATGACACGCATGGACCAATAATTATAAATGTGCAAGGAAAAGTGAAAACAATGAAATAGTCGTTAATACGTGAATTAGCAAAAAAAAAGTATATAGATATATATGACAATGGAATATGATTATTGAATGTATCAATAGTTCCGTACGAAATAAAAAAAAAAATAATAATAATAATTAACTCGAATTTCACCCTCTGATTTTTTTTTTATCTATAGTAATAATAATGGAAATAAGTTAGAATAATAGAGTGGGAGAAAGAATTTTAAAATTTCACTGCATGAAAACCCGGTACCGGTAAACTATTCTTCTATTTTTACTTTCTGCTGCTTTCTATTGCATGGCTTCAGGTCATATAAATGAAACTCTAATAAATTCTTTCTCCGACTCGAGGAATTAATCAATAAGTAATAATAATGATCTATATTTAAAAATCTTTAGTATTATTTAAGTCAAGAATATAATTGCGAATGACTGTGCATAATTCCACCGGACATTAATAAGAATCGAGTGGGAAATAAATAAGAGAAAGAATGTAAGTAGAAAAGACAGAGATTCGTTGTGTTGGGAAACACCGAAAAGAGGGAAGTAAAGAATTATATTATTATAAAGGAAAATTTATTAAGAAGATAGACGTGAAGGTAGAAGTAAGATTGCAGGAATAATAATTATAGTTGTGGTAGTACGGAAATCGATGGATTTTACCAACGGTGATTCGATCTTGCAATTCAGTTATCTTTAGTCCCCACGTTTCCAGATTATTGCAGTTCACGACGGTTCCAGTTCATCTAAATAAAATATTTGGAATCAGTACAATTAAGGAAGTAAAAGAAAGATATAATAAAAGAGAGATTAATGGACTTACCAAGTGCGAGGAAATCTACTTTCCTCACCTTTCTTTTTCCATTATCCAAAAACTCAAAACCATCCCGATTGGCAATATAAATGCGTAATATTGGTTCAAATTTTCCATTCTCTTCCTGTTCCTTTTGACGTTTTTATTAAGATTAGTTGGTTGCTGATGTTTTTATACTTTTCTCGTTGTGATTCCAAATTTTCTTGTCTTTATCAGATTGGTGGATGCCGCAAATAAAATACGTCGTTACTCGCACCTATAAATTAAGAACAATAATTCATTAGGGTAGCGGATATGTAGCTGTGCAGGATTAGTTCACAAAAAAAAGGGGGAATTCAGACAAGTGATCACACGACAGTGTGGAGTGAACATAGCGGAATTAATTCTATTACTTACCATTTTTTTTTTTTTTCGTTTTCGCTGGGCAAATTAAGGAAATAATCAAATTTTTTTTATTTTTCGGTCAAAGAAAAATTCTAATAAATATTAATACGAACAGAACCAAAAGGAAACTGAATGAATAAGAAAAATGCGTACTACCTTTCACATAGTTATGACAATTATCAATTAGATTATATACAGTGTAAGTATAACAATGTAATAAGTAAAGTAAATCAAAAAAATAAAAAAATATTCGTATTAGTCTTTTCCTTTTTCTTTTCTTCTTATATGTATAAAAGAAGAAAACTTAATAAATGGAATTTGTATGTTAAGCTCTACGCGGCCGTGTCCGGAAAGGCAGGCGGCGTTTCGGACAAAATCCTGGAAGTGTAAATTAAATTAGCAAAACTTATATATGAAAAAAGAAAGAAGAACAGGAAATAAATGAAGAAAAAATATATATGAAAAAAATTTAAAGCGGATACTTACTGCTCGACGATAATCTTATTGATAGCGATCTTTTCCAGCTCGGGCCATAATTGCCAGAAAGTATGTATGTCTGGAGACTGGAACGATCGCATCGGGGCGCTAAGGGTACGTGCGTAAAAGAATGCCCGAGTCCGAACTAGCGAGTTCTCTGACTCATAGCGTTCATAGGGAAGAAGTCGTGACCGGAATAACGTTTCAATCTGGTCACATAGCCACACGCCACGATTCGGGGGTTGTGGGTTCATTAGCATCCGAAGATATGCCACGATCCGGAGAATAATCTAGAAAATAAGTAAAAACGAAGAACGAATTTTTATTTTTAGTTTAAAGACCATCAAATTATGTAAACTTACGTATATGGGCGCGCGATGTCGGCAGAACTCGGTCAAGGTTACGCCTTGTTGGAACATATTGCTAAAAGAAAAACGAATGAAATGAAATGAATGAATGAATGAGGAATGGTTAGAGAAAACATGATAGGAACTAAAATTTCTGTCAGTGTATGTAGATGAGTATGTGTATATATGTATATGCGTAATTACATACATTGAAAGAAAGAAATTTTTAAGAATTTTTTTTCCATTATGGAAAATAAAAGAGAGATGAAAATAATGAGAGAGAGAATAATGACTTCTTAATGAATCTTGAAAGAAGAAAACTGTATTGTTAATTAAATTTTTTTGTGTGAAATGGCGATTGATACAATTTTTTTTGGAGGAAAACAGAAAATATTCGAATTTTAGAGAGAAATAATGGATTTTATTAAAGGTATTTTAGTTGGGTTTTTTATTATTGGTTTTAAAATGGAATTTAAAGGTATTTAAAATTATTTTTTTTACAAAAAAAGATGTATTTTTTTTCGAAATTCAAAGGAATTGGTTTTTGATTTTGTAAGTATTGACAAATGGAATATAAGAGGTATTTTATAGTAAATTAGAATTACAAAAAAAGAGGTATTCTAAACTTTAACCTTTTAAACGCAATTTTTGCTGAAAGCGAAATGTTTGAGTTAATTTTGGAAAACGGGCAATTTAGAGTATTTCGAATTTTAACCGGAAATTTTTAAATTTTTAAGAATAACTCGTCAAGGTGACTTAAAATTTAAATCTCAGGGTTGGGTAAGGTAAAGCATTTTGAATTTCAAGCTGTTACGATTTTTTTTTATATATATATAATCCTGTAAAAGTACTTTAAATTGTGAAAGGGATATATGTTAAACAATTATTGCGATTTAGAAAAAAAGGTAACGAGTATAAAAAGAAAAAAAAAGGGAAGGAGAGGGTGTATTTTTGTTTTTGAGCAATAGCTAGAATTTTAGTTATAAAACGGGTAATTTGAAGTTTCAATTTTAGTTAGGAAATGGATAATTAAAAGTATTTCAATTTGAATTTTGGGAAATAGGTAACGGAAGTTGTTAATGGTAAAACAAAAAAAAAACAAATCAGGATGTTTTATCCACTTCTTAAAATTCAGGAAATAGATAATGGAATTTTTTTTTCTCTTTCTTTGATTTATTTAATTAAAATTAATAATAGACAGAAGGGAAGCATAAATCAAAATTTTTATATATAGGAAATTCTCATAGAAAATAAATCTAACCTGCGGTAATGAAGCGCTGAACACAAAAAACTATATCACTTATGGTCTGCTAATACAGCATTCAGGAATTTTTTTTTATTATCCCAATGTTACACCTACACTACACGATAAAAGGTAATAGGTGACACTGTATCACTTCGAGTTATGGCTGTCCAGGTAATTGGTGGCACGGTAACACTCTAATAGAACAAAAACCAGGTCCGCAAATATTAATTAATCCAAATGCAGTGTTGATGAGCAATGAGTAATTGAACCTTTGTTACAGCAGTGTTGCGAGCCAGAACTCGAATGAAATCACGAGGGAATTTGGAAATAGGATATGGGTACGATAGATAAGGAAATCGCTTAGTGAGAGACATTATTAAAATGCATTTTTCTCAAAAAAAAAAAAAAAAGAAAGGGGGATAATAATAATTGGTATCAATTGGTTTTATCTTTGAGGATATATATTTCGAATCATTATTGGGTTATTATAATTTTTATTTATTCAAATACTGGTAGATTTTACCAAGCAGTTACCGGCGACTTGATCGGACATATAGCTATACAGGCGTTGAATTAATTTTTCGAGAAAGGTTGAGTATTTTTAGTATGGTGCATAGTCAAGATCCCAACATTGTCTATTCCCTGCTTAGGAAATCCGATAGATTCTTATAGCTGTATGTATAAGGCGTTATACTTAACTATAGCATTTCTCATAGAACTCATTCATTCTTATGAAATCTCTATGGGAATTTATAGGAATCTATTGGATTCTATGAGATTTTTTTTTAAACAGGGTTTAGACGGAGTATAAAAAAAAATGAGATTAACGTATTCGCAGGAAATTAGAGATTAAGGCTTTATTGTCAGTATTGTCGAAAAAAAAAAAAAAAAGAAAACTCATAAAATTATTATCAAAGGATGCATAAACGAAATACAATAAAAATTAATTTTGGATTTTTTTTTTAAATATACACGCATAGGCGTACGAGCTAAAACTGTGTGAATTAGCACAAGAAGGTATATAAGACACATATGTAAATGATACAATTTCGCTTAACTATCTGATTATAAAGCTAAAGCAACAATGGGAGTCAACTATAATTAATTTCAGTAACAAATTCTGGATTTTTGTTTTAAGCTCATCCTTCTTGATACCTTGTTGTCTCCATCGTCCTCCAATTCTGCACTAATTTCGTTGAATTCACTACATGGCTTACTTCAGGCTTCAAGAAAAAAAATGTGTTATGAATGTTTTTGTTTTGGCGTGATTCAACTGTTGTTTAATTAAATATCAATTATTCACAAAAAAAACGGAGCTCAAGGTTAGATAATATTTGTGGTTGTCAAATAAAAATTACTTTCCGAGGAGAATTTTGCAACCCAAATCAAAACCTCGGCGAAATGGTGGTTTTTTTTTATTTTAAAAATAACAGATGTTACCATATTTTTTTTTTCTTTTTTTTCCGTGTTCATAATTCGAAAGGTGCAACGAAAATTATACAAAAAAAGAGTTTTTTTTGAAAAAAAAAAAAACGGTCGATTTTCGGAAGTACTAAGAATAGTTCCAAAATAGAATTCTTCGTTAGATATTTACAGAAAAAACTTATTGTTCCTTATTGAAAAATTTATTTTAGTGATACTATTTGATCATAATCTCAGTAATGATTGCAGGTTTTTTTTCTCTCTCTCAGTTCATAAATTAAAATTAGAGTCTTTTAGTTGAATGGACTTCATTTTGAAAAATGAAATTTTTTTTTTAGACAGAATGAAAAAAAAATGTATGAAGCAATTACTTAAATTTTGATTGGATTTTTTTTTATTGTTTTTATTATCTAATTATTATTTAGCTATTATCAACAAATAGTCATAGAATATTCGACAAGCAAAATACTATTCAAACATCGTCTAAAAACAGTAATTTAAAATGTGTAATTGGTAGAATGAATTGATTTAAAAATGTGACAGGTATTGTGCGAAAACCGATTTAAGTATACAAAATGAAAGAGGATGAACAATATATATTGAAAATAAAAAGTGTTTGAAAACCCTGTGTCATACTTATAATTCACTTATTGATCAATTATTATTACGATTAAAAAGCAGGTAACAAATGTGATTTATAATACTAATAATATTAGATATTATTTAATAATAACAAATAATGTTAAATTATAAATTTTAATTATTCAATAAAACTAGTAGTGATACATACGCCAGCAAAATTTAACGTAGTTAAACTTTTTTCTCTCACTGTTAGGTATATACTCACGAAATATATCTATATGTATAAAGTAGAATGGCCATTGTTGGCGCGGAAAGCAGAAAAAAATTGAATTTCTCTACTTAAAAATTCTGCTCATTCCTGAATAAAAAAAAAAAAATCAGTATCTATAGAATGTAATTATAAACCTTTATTGATTAATAACTTCGAAAATATAATAACAAAAAATGTGTACAGGAGGTAAATAAGAAAAAAAATAAGCCCTTTAAAATGAATTTATTAATATTTAAGGAATTATTTTCACTGGTATATGAAGGAAAATAATTTAAAATATCAAAATTTTAAAATCTGGGGGTAACTCGACGCTGGCCCTAGAATTTTATTCTAACCCGTCCTCTAGCCAGCAGATCCTGGATTCGATATAATAGATCTTGGATGGGGGCTAGATCACCTTCGTAATGGTACGGCCGATTGCATTCTTCGGTCGAAATCCGGGCACGGGTATATTGAGCGATCCGTATTTCGTTAATACATTCGAGGTGATTGAATAGGTCAGAAAAGACGGCAGGAAGAGGAAGACCAGAAATTTGCTCAATTTCATCCATGAGCTTCAAGGCCAGCAATGGTGGGAAATGACCTTGACATAAAATCCCCAGGATGGTTACGAGCCGTCGATTGATCTGAAAAAAGGAGGCATATTAGGGGACAAATTTGATATACAAAAAAAAAGAAAAAAAAACATAAAATACTTACACCTCGCGGAAAATGAAGCACGCGGTGGTTGAAAAACCGCATACCCATGAAGGCCCGCATGATAAATATATCTAAAAAAAAAGAGAGAGAGAAAAAATGTAAAATTTTTTTTCTGCCCTTCGGCCGGAAAGTGGCAACTTTCGGGCCGCTGCCTCAAACGAAGTTGCGCCTTTCCGGCTTCGTCGAGCAGAAAAATAGTATACGCACCTTGGCCAGTAAAAAAGAAAGCCTCAGACCACATGTTTGTCAGCCTCGGCTTCGCCTCGGCCAACAATTACATGTGCTCTGAGACTTTTCTTATTTTACTGGCCTAGGTATGTAATATACTATTTCTTTTTCTCCGTTGGTTCCTCATAAAAAAAAAAAAAACAAAGAAAAAAGGGGGAGGGTAAAATGTTAATTATGAATATATTAAATTGTAATCTTTTTGTTTTATTTTAAGTTTTGGGAGATTAGTTAGTTGGAAATATTAGAGTTCTAAATTCGAAAAAAAAAAAAAAAAGGAGGATATTTAAATTTAGAAAATTTCTTCGGAAAACGAGGAAAAAGAGAGTATAAAAAAAAAATAATTTTTTTTTCAGCTTGCAAAATTAATGTTTGATGAAAAAAAAAAAAGGAGGTATTTTAAATAGAAATTTTTTTTCTTTCTCTCTTTCTTTTCCTTTTTGCAGGAAAGGGTAGTTAAAGTGAGGAAATTTTTGTTATTTGAGGAAATTGTGATTTTATTAAAAGTTCTAAAAGTAAGGAAAACGAATAATTGTTACCTTGTATGGAATACAGCTATTGCACCTGTGTGGAATACAGATTAAAAGTTTTACACTGCGGTTTACACTTAAAACTACACGGATGCAGAAACACAGTTATCACCAACCCTATCACACCTGGATGCAACTATGATAATAATTTTTTTTTCCTGAAATTAGTTAACTAATGGAAGATATAAGTTAGTGTCGCAACAACGAGAGTTGGAGGCTGAATGAAGTCATTTTTTTGACTTCGGAATTTGGTAATAGGATATGCTTATAGTAGATAAGGGGATCACTCGATGGAGATTGAAACTAAATTGTATGTACTCGAACAATTTAAAATAAAATATATATTAATAATAGCAACAATATAAAATATTATTGCTGTACCAAAAACTGCAAAATAATAATAATTAAAGCCCTTAATGAAAATTGTATGTTTCCTTCGGTTACCTTTTTTTTTCATATGCATTTAAATCTAGGTATATAAAAGAAAAAAAAGAAAGAGGAAAATTTTTCTTTCTCGATAGTAATGACGGGAGTAAAAAAAAATTATAATACAGAATACGAAAAAATTTTTTTTTACGTAATTTCGTGTCTTTTGCAATTTTTCCGTCTTTGGTTTTGCTATTATTTTATATATTTCATTAGTGAAAAAAAAATTGGTTATTATTTTAAATTACATTGACGCAAATAAATAAATAAAACTTGCGGTTTTTAAAAAAAAAAGGGGGGATTAATAAAATACTGAGGAAATCTCTTAACCGACGGAGGAAAGAAAAGGAATACTTAGATGTACATTAAGATCCAACGATCAATAACACCACCCGATAAGTAGCAGTCCTATAAGTAGTTCACCTCCAGTGTACATGAGTACTGGCGCAAGCATTGTATGGTTTAGGAAATTAAATTAAGTGCATTTTTTTAAAAATAAACCATAACTGTTATGATAAAACCGTCAGATGCTTTTTAATTAAAATTAATTGCCTCATGATAATATCACAATTATTGCATTCTAGGATTTTGAAAAATGTTAAGAATATAATAGGTGACTGCTTTCAGATTTTAAGTGGAATAAAATTTTAGAATAAATAAGTTTCCAAACAAAATATACATGATAGGACTAAAATTTTGAATGCTTTTTAGTTTAGAATTAATTGTTTGATAATAATATTATAATTATTATATTGTAAAAATTCGGGTTAAAAAGTTAGGGAAAATAATGAATGCCTACTTTTGAATTTCGATAGCGTGGGAATCTAAGGCAAATGAATTTTTTTTATATAAACTATAAATAATATGAGGAAAATTTTTAATGATTTTTGGTCCAAAATTAATAACTCTATAATTATATTACAACTATAGTACCATAAAATTTTAAATTGGAAAGTTCGGAGAAATAATAAGTGTCTACTTCAGGTTTTGAGCAGCGTAGAATTTTAGAATAAATAATTTTTTTTTTCAGATGAATTATAGATTACATGATAAAACTTTAGATGTTTTTTAGTAATAGTAACTGTCTTATAATTATTTTATAATTGTTGTATTTTAGAATTTTGGAAGGAAAAAGTTGGGGGAAATAATAAGCGCCTACTTTTTCTGACAGCGTAAGAATCTAATTCAAATGAATTTTTTTTTAATAAACTATAAATAATATGATTAAAATTTTAAATGATTTTTGGTCAAAAATTAATTATTCTATAACTATATTACAGCTGTTGTACTACAGAGCTTTAAGTCAAAAAGTTGAGAAAAATAATAAGTGTCCACTTTCAGATTTTAAGCGGCATTGAATTTCGACATGAATAATTTTTTTTTTCCTCTACAAACAAATCATAAATAACATGATTTAACTTTTAAATATTTTTAGTTAAAATTAATTGGCCTAAAATCATATTATAATTATTGTATTCTAGAATCTTGAGTCAAAAAAAAAAATTTAAGAAAAATAATAGGCGCCTGTTTTGAATTTTAAGCAGCATAGAATTTTAGAATAAATAATTTTTTTTTTTCAGGCAAATTATAAATGATATTATTAAAATTTTAGATGCTTTTTGATCGATAATTAATTAGTATTAATTAATTAGTAGTAATTGATATAGCAATTACCTTATAATTAGTATATTGTAGAATGTCGAAAAAAGCTAGGAAAATAATAAGCACCCTGTTTTGAGTTATGGGCAGCGTAAAACTTTAATTCGGATGATTTTTTTTTGAAAATAAACTATAAATGTTGTGATTAAAAATTTTTAATGTCATTACTATATTGTAGGAATTCGGGGTAAGAAGTTAGGAAAAATAATAAGCACCTGCTTTTGAATTCTAAACGGTGTAGCATTTTTATCTAAATAATTTATTTCTGAATAAACTATAAATATTACGGTTAAGCTTTGGAACACTTCTTAGTTAATAATTAATTACCTTATCATAATCTTATAGTTATTATATTCTAAGACGTCGAATTGAAAAGTTAAGAAAAATAATGAGCGGCTGCTTCCAGATTTTAAGCAGTGAAAAATTTTAACTCAGCCAATTTTTTTTAGGTAAACCATGAATAATATGATTGAATTTCTGAATGCTTGTTAACTCGTAATTAATTCTCCTATAATTATTTTATAATCACTATATTCTAGGGCTTGGAGTTAAAAAGTTAGGGAATGATAAGAATCACCTGTTTTTGGTTTTCGGGCGACGTAGAACTTTAATTGGGAATTTTTTTTTAACAAACTATGAATCTTAAGAGTAAACCTTTTTGGTACCTTTAAGTCAATAATTACTTGCCGTTTAATTATTTTAATAGTTATCACATCCTAAAAACCTTAAAAGAAAGTTAAGGAAAAACAAAGAGTGTCCGTTTTGGATGCAAAAAGAATTTTTTTTTCATTCTCTGAAACTTATTTTATTTCAACCTTATAGATTTTTATTTTTTTTACAAGAAGGTAGAAAATATGTATAAGGATCTTAACTAATCGATTGCGTCTAATACAGCGAGACGGGAAATCAAGGCCCTGAAAAACACATAAAAAAAAAAAAAGAGAGAGAGTTGGAATCTTTACTTTTGTCTTTCTTTCTATGTCACTTTTATTTTTATTGTTTTTTTAAACTTACTGTTCGCTAAAAATCTTATTGACTGCAATAACTTCAAGGTTAGATGACAAGAGATGCAGACCTTGGAACTCGGTAGTTCGACGAGGTGTAGCCCCCGGTTGTAGTGTTTGAGCAGTGAAAAATAACCGCGTTCGAATGACTGACCCGGACAATTCATATTGCTGACCGGGAGGAAGGCACGAACGAATAAGTTGGTCAACCTGGTCACACAAGAAAACACCCCGTTGCGGAGGATGTCGATCATAAGTTAGGGTTCGGAGATAAATGAAAACACGGAGGATGATCTAGAGAGTATATAAAATAATAAATATGTAGTAGAAGCTAGGTTTCATTGTACTCAAGATAAATCACCAAGTTAGGAAAAACAAGAAAATAAAAATGTAACTTACATCGACAGGGACGAATCGCTCGCAACATTGTTTGAGGGTAAGGGGTTGATCCATGTTGAAATTTTTGTTAAACTCCACCAGTGTATTAAAACAATTAACTCGGTACAATGAATGATTGCAATGGTAAAAGACATAGAGAGCAGAAAAGATATCGCGAAAACCGCAGCATCAGCTCAGGAGGCTGATAACGACAAGCGGATTGTCGAGACGCACACGTGCAAAATGAAGTATCGGAGGAACGAAATTAATATGCAGATAAGTTATTTCTCTTCTTGAAAAAAAAATCGAGTAAGTTGCACAGGAAGCACGTAAAATATTAGAAAAATCTAACATTAAAGATCGTATTTTATATTTATGAGAAAGGAATCCGGGAGGAAATTAGAATAAATCTCAAAATTAATTAGAGCAATTTTTTTTTATCCTTATTTCTCATACTTCTATTATTTTCTTTTAAATATATATACATTATAAATTTTCTTAAGTAGTAATTATACATGCGTGAAATTGTGGTTAACAAATTGCATAAAAATAGACGGCTAAACATGTACGATTTTGAAAGGAATTTTTTTTTATTATGATTTTAAACTTTTAGAAAAAATATTAAATCCTTCATTAGAATACGACGACATTATATGTATTGTCAATTAAGAAATGTTTTGTTGGGAATTTTACATTGAAATTTTATGGCTTATAAGCAATTAAGTAATACACCTTTTACGAGTTTTATTTTCAGTCAAAATTGTTGATGAATTTTCAAGATCGCTTACTAAATTGAGATATACAAGTTAAATTTAAAAAATAGACATTTTCCGGAAAGTCAAAATAAAATCCGTGTTTCACGCACCTGGACTATATATATATATATATATATATATATATATATATATATATATATATATATATATATATATATATATATATATATATATATCCTGGGATCGTAAGAGATACAATAAGATACTTACCTGTAAATTACACGGTAATTAGGAATATTGCACATAATCACTTATGTATAAGGGAGTTAGAGTATCGTATCGATTAAATGCGTGGTAAATATTGTTGAATCGATGATATTTTTCGTTGTTGTTCGAATTAAGAAACCGAATCAGTAGGATTGATAGATTAATTCGAAAGAGGTCAGTTAGGCGGATTTAGAATTTTTTTTCCCTCGCACTCTTCGCCATCTCCTTCTCCTTTCCTTTATCCTTTTCGACGCTAATTAAGGAGCATTGAAAAAAAAAACACAGAGTAAAGAAATTATATTTTTTTTAGATAAATAGTAAAGCAATAAATAATATTTCGAATAATAGGGTAAATCAATGGAATTATGCACAGTCACGATAAATGATAATAATCGGTTTTACTAAATAACAGAGGGTGAAAATGATAAGTTAATAATAAAATAATTGTGACAAGTATATATGTGAATCGCAAAGTATTGTAGAATTTTGCTAAGTTACAAAAAGATTTGTTTGAATACAGGACGGAGCGCAAGAATAAAATGGTACTGCGTGCAATAATCCTGTTGGCTCAACCCCTACAAGCACTATTGGGGTACGATTGTGGGGGCATATCTATGAACGTCACTACCATATCAGCAAATAAAGTGGGCGAGTGTGACATACCGTTGAAGAATCCAGAGAAAAAGCCAGTGTCGCTTCAATTACTTCAGTTAGCAGAATTTAGTAACACGGAAGTGTTTGAATGCCGGGTAGAAATAAATCGAGTGATAACATATTGTGGAGATTAGTATCATGCATTCGTAGTAGCAAATGAAAGAAAAGAATATATTTATGAATTAGAGTACAGACAATGCAAAAGGTTACATGAGACTGGCAGCTTAAAATTGGGTTATAATGCAGAATTGGAGGGATTAACAAGAAACGCAACACATTATCGGACAATTATGTTGGCAGGAACTACCACGGTGGATGGAAAATGTGCGGGAACACAATATAGTGATCCGTTTGGTACTTGGAGTCAAGTGATTGTGGAAGCGACCGTTAGAGTAACAGTTAGGAACTATTTTGCCACAGTGGAACGTGCAAGCAATAAGGTAGTTCTTAGCAGTGGAGCAAGATGCGACTGGGCTGAAGGAGGGTGCATAGATCAAACAGGAGGTAATACATTTTGGGAGGTCATAAGGGAGGAATCATGTCAAACAGCGAGTCACATAATTTTGTACGAGGGACCTGGCACGCTATTGTCTGGAGAAAAAGGAGAACCAGAAATTTATACGATTAATACAGAGGATATAACATTTGCTCTAGCGAAGAAAATGGACAAGAAAATATGCGGTTACACCTTAATACAAACGGAACATCCCAAACTATTAATTAAGGTACTCAAACCAGGTGAAGAAACGGCGAGAGTAAAATCAATCTCGACGCAGGACCTTGACATATTTGCTTACATAAATTCAAAATTTGTGTATGTAGAAAAACACATTAAACGACAAATGAGATCTCTTTACAGATATATATTAACACACAAGTGCGAGGTCGACAGGCAAGTAATATTAAATGCGCTGATGTTATCAGGACTAAAACCAGAGGAATTCGCTTATGCGATAATGAAAGGACCAGGATACTACGCAACAGTTGCAGGAGAAATTATTTACCTAATCAAGTGCATACCGGTAGATGTCCAATTGAGAAAAGTGGAAGAATGTTATCAGGAGTTACCGGTGATTTATCAAAATCAGAGTTGGTTTGTCACGGCTAGATCAAGAATGTTGACTAAGCAAGGCACTATTATAGATTGCAACCAATTACTATCGGTCGGATATGAAGTAGATGGGGCATGGATCGTTATGAAACCGGGATTTGAAGATATCCAAGAACCACAAATGCTAAAACCAACGACCATACCAACTTGGGATTATGAGGATACAAGATATTTGGCGACAAGTGGGATATACACGGAAAAGGATTTGGAAAAGTTGAGGAATAGAATAATGCTGCCGGTAGAAACTCCAGTTTTGGTTAATACCATAATAAGAGGGGCAACAGGCCGCACTATTGTTGGTAGTACGGGAATATCAATGACGCAGTTCATGGATGAATCAGTAATTGAGAATTATGCAAAGAAGCAATGGGATAAATTTTGGGGAGGATTTTTAATATTCGGAACGGCAAGTGCGGGATTGATAGGCATAATGATAAGTATAAAAATGCTGAAAATAATAATCGACACGGTAGTACATGGATACATTTTACATCGAGCATACGGCTGGAGTTTGTATTTAGTGGGTGCAATTTTATCGTCAGTAACACATTTATTGTTACAATTGGCGGAAGAACCGTTAAAAAGCAAGAAGAAGAAGAAATCAAGGGAACGTAAAAATAGAGGGAAGCCGGTTTCGGAAACCGCAAATTAAGATAAGCGAGAAAAAAAAAACGAGAGGAAAATTAGTTAAAAAATCGGTTATTTTATTTTTGAAAAAAATTTCTTTTTCTCTCTCTTGAAAAAAAAATATAATAAACAAAAAAAAAACAAAAAAAAAAGGAAGGAAGGGTGATTATGGTTTTAAATTTGATGAATTAAATGGTTGCAGTGCCACGATGAGGACGGGAGAAGGGACTACAGGAAGGATGATAAGATTGGACAACAGACGGGGATTGTATTCAGAGGATAGTGGGGAATACAGGGTTTTATCGCATGAGTGGAAAATAATAACATTCATAGATATGTATGAGGAAGAAGCTGAGACGGATCGGTTAGTGAAGGAATTGGACAAATTAAGGGAGCAGGTCAAGAGTGAGGAGGGCCTCATGGAATTGGAAAAACGAGTTAACCAAATGAAAACCTGGATAGAAGAAAGTAGTGATTAGTGTAGGCGGAGAGCAGCGGAATCAACGCCCGACTTAATGGATTATTATGAGAAAATATCTAATTTTGTGGAAAATAATAATAGTTTAGCAAGGACAGGGGATAACGAGGTCATACTCCGGCACCAAGAGGAATTCAGCATTGGAAAAGGAAATGAAGAAGACAAGGTGGATTTGACTCAGTTTGAGGGGGAGTTAGAAGTCCGCAAGTCTGTTAGTAAAAGAGTGTTTTTCGCCTCCTTCATGGTAACGGAAGGCCAGATTTTCAATGAGATATTGTCGGTGTCGGATTTTCAGCAGGCCATTGGCGTTATTTTGGAAGACAGTAATGGGATGGAACTTCCTACAGGAACGGATTCAGATGGGATAAAAACATTGCTGGCGATCATAGATGCAGAGGTACAAGTTTATAATCAGAGAATTATATACATCTGGAGGGTGCCGCTTATGTTAAGAACGAAACATAGACTGATCAAACACTACTCATTTCCCACCATGCTATCAACAGCCCCGATGTATGGGATGATCATAATGCCGACTACACCATATACTGCCATAAGGGAAGGTGAATATATATCACTTACAAGGGATGACATCGAAAAGAGTAAGGTAATCGGTGATCGATTCGTTGGAGTTAGTAGAGTTGTCGCACATGAGCTGGACGGTGGAAAGGGCTGCGAAACGAGGTTGTATGCAGGGAAAAACGTCGCTATCAACGAATGTGAATTGAGAGTGGTCAAATTGGAAAAGACATTTTGGATGAAGTTACATAATACGAATGCCTGTCTGTTTGTTGCCATGGGCGACGAAATTTAAAAAATTGGTTGCGCTGAAAATAAGACTGAGGAAATGACCGTGAACGGAACGGGAGTGATGTGGATGCGGGAAGAGTGTGAGGGAGTGACAGGTGAAACATTCTTAACTCCAACTCGAGGAAGACACGTCGTGGCAAAGATTATGGATAGAGATTTGGGCTGGCCAGAGATTAGGGAAGAGTTGGAAAAGATCCTGGAAGGAACTCATATTGCCCTGGATAACTTAATGGCCGCGGTGGGACAAATGCAAGGTGATGGAGCCACTGTGGAAAAAGGAGGTGTCAGATTAGCAGAGGTGCGACAGGAGTTGCGCCACATGGTAGAGATTAAAAAAATACAAGCTGAAATTGTGGAAATCAAGAACTTGGCCGTGTATTTCTGCATAGGACTAGGCGTCGTTATATTTTTAAAGGATAAGGAATTAGGCATTCTGATGCCGTCACTAAAATCGAGGCGGATGAAAAGGGAAAAGAAAGTGGACACTACCGTATTGAAGGAGGGACACATCGCTATTGGAAATGACGAGGCACAGGAACAATCAGGGGTATCGTATGCGGATTTAGAGATGATGCAGTTAACACAGCTTCCTCACCACAACAGCGAATCGGAAGGTTTGACCAGAGCTACTACTGCCCGTCGGAGCATTTAGCACTATAAGAACTTCAGACTGTAGAGGAGCTCGCCATCAGCAACCCATCTGTTCCTTATTCCCTTTTCCCAACCCATTTGTTTTGTTGCAGGCACGCCACACAGGGGAGATGCAGCCAGTATGCCGGGTCGTTCAAGTCCATTGGATTTCAGGATCACGAAGACTGCGGTCAATGAAGCCCAATTACAACGTGCAAGGCAGTGGAATGCAGATTACAATTTTTTTATTATTATCATTAATTATCAATCATTATTATTCTCTTGTCCATTGTTCTTTCAACAAATATTCTATTTTCCTTAGTATGTAGAGAGTCTCTTCAGGGAACATAAGCTTACGTTAATATATATACATATAATCCGAAGGGCATCCTAAGAGATAAGTAATCATTTTATTTTTTTTCGAGTATTATATTTTTTTTTGAACAGGTATGCAACGTATACTGTTGTGCAGCTGGAAATTAACCTGAGCTCCAACGGGTCGAGAAGGAGAATCGTAATCTCGGGTGATATCAGGGAGTTCACATGCGACTTACCCTGTGAATAGGATTGTCCCTTTTACCATTCGGGAGAATGGCTTTCTTTTTCGAGCCAGGGGAGCGTGTGACGGGTGAGCTGACGCCCATCCGTCTAATACTAATTAACAAATAATAAATAGATATATTTTAGTTCAGAAAACAATACATTTTATAGTAGTTTCATTAGGCGCTACACAGCTGCACATAAATATCGCATTACATTAGTTGTATTAAGTCTTACTTTTATAAAGACAATGCGATGAGCAGACGTTTCGCGTGGTCAGCAGTTTTGACTGTGGGAAGAAAAGAGTTCCGTTCGAGGCTGCGAAGGGATATTTTCTTATGCAGCACGAAAAGAGTTCTCATGGGAAACGGCGGAGTGATATTTTGGAAGCAGAGGATGCAATTGCAGAAGAAGAATTAGGTACCATAGTTGAGCTGATTCGAATAGTCGTCTGCTCGCGCATAAATATTATATCTCTCTTATTTTACCGCTTTAATTACAGATCACTATAAAAATACGTTTAATGCCGCTATTGTTGAATGAAAATATGGTATTAGTATCCGATTCATTTATGCTATCTTAGATTTGTAAAAGAGACTCTCAGGGCCTTTTCTGGGTACTCCCATATTTTGGGGACGCCCAATAAACAAATATCCATTAAATTCACATATAGTCATTCCTTCACTGAGCGACCCACACCCTTTATAACATCCTATTAAATTTCTAGAGACGCTGAGCTAGGCACGGTAAGATCGGTTACGCAGTAAGAACATTAAGGTGTAAGCTCACACGTAACAAAAATAAAAATTTTTTGTTTTTAGTTTTTTTTATTTCTCAGAAAAGACTTGAACGACCATTTCAAAAACCAATCAGCTCCTTGAGCTCGAAAACAGCGGGAAGTTTAAGGGCCGGCCCGCAGGGTCAACCGATAGACAGATTTTTTTTTTCGATCTCGCATGCAATTTTGTTGGTTTACAATGTTTTAAGAAGCCTCTTCAAAAATCAGCTCGATAAAAAAATTGCAAGAGGTCGCTCACGAATTTTGAAAATATAAAATTGATAGAAATTTGAATTTTTTATTTCAAATTTTTTTCTTTCTCGCAGCAGCAATAGTTTATAGTTGTAAAACAATGACCACACTGAAAATTTAAGCCCAAAATTTAAATATTTAAACCTCGCTCAAGAATTTTGAATATAAGCTGATAATATGTAACTAATAGTTTGAATTAGTTTTTGTATTTTTTCATAACTCAATTATTGTCATTTCTGTAAAATAGAACTTTTGCCTAACCAAAAATATATAGGACAGTCTTAAACAATAAAATTTGGTACGTTTTGAATAAGCGAAAATACCTACAAATTGAAGTAAAGAATAAAAAAGTATGTAAATAACTTATTATTATTTATGTTTCTCGAGTTATATTTTTATTCATTGTCATGCAAATTGATGGTGAAAAAATCGAGAAGCTTTATTGTTAATATTTAAGGGTTGCCCGACAACGTCCAAAAGACAGCACTCGAAAACATTCAAAATTCTTGAGCGAGGTTTTAATACTTAATTTTGGGCTTAAATTTCCAGCGTAGTCATGGTTTCCAAAATATAAACTATTGCTGCTACGAGAAAGAAAAAAATTTGAAATAGAAAAGTCGAATTTCTATCATTTTTGATTTTTCAAAATTCGTGAGCGACCCCTTGCAAATTTTTTATCGAGCTGATTTTTAGAGGGGCTTCTTAAAACATCGTAAACCAAGAAATTTTCATGCAAGATCAAAAAAAAAATCGGTCTGTCAGTTGACCCTGCGGGCCAGCCCCAAAACTTCCCGCTGTTTTCGAGCTCAAGAACCTCGGAAACATTATTGTGAATACATTTTCGAGCTCGAAAATACGTTTGTATGCTGTTGTTTTCGAAAAAAAAACTTTTTTCACCATTTTTATTCCAACGATATCTCTCAAACGAATAAACCGATTGAGACGGTTGAGATGGCAATCGATGCGTTTTATCAAGACCTAAAGCTGATCGAATTTTTAATTCGATTTATCGAGTCGTTTTTGAGATATTTCGGAAAAAAAAAAAAAAAATTTTTTTAATTCTTTCGACAACGGTTTCCCTTGAACGAATGAACGGATTTTGAGGGTTGAGGTGGCATTAGACGCGGCTCATAAAGTTTTAGAGCCCAGTTGATTTTGGAATCAATCCACCGAGCATATTAAAAGTTATGCAAAAAAAAACGTTTTTGAAAAAATTTTATTTTTGGAATATCTCTGAACGAGCCTTACCGATCGAGCTCAATTTTGTATAGCTTCAAGATATTGACAATCCGCGTCGAATGACACCTTAAAGTTCTAAGTCGGTTCATCCGTTCAAAAGATACAGGTATTTACATACGTACGTACGTACGTACGTACATACATACATACATACACTCGGACATCATCGTGAAATTAGTCAGAATAGCTTCCTAGGACCTCAAAACGTCGACATCTGACGAAAATTCGATTTTTGTAAATCGGACCGAAACCATTAACTTCCGGAATTTTTGAAAATTTACAATTTTCTTAGCGGGAAGTTAAAAACCGGTCTGTCAGTTGACCCTGCGGGCCAGCCCTAAAACTTCCCGCTGTTTTCGTGCTCAAGAACCTTGAAAACATTATTGTTAATACATTTTCATAATCCTCACCATTTGAATGATATTGAAGATTTAAGTTTGATTATTTTAAGACAAATATTATTTTTGTTTATGAATTTTATAGCTCGACAATAAATGACTATTATAAACTGCACTATCTAAATTTTTGTAGGAAATTAACTGTTTTATGAAAATAGTGTCCTATGTTTTGGCGATTAAATTAAGCCTCCAAAAGATATTCATCATCAAACTTTCATGTGTACTGATTTGAAGAGTTTTTGATTAGATATTCGACAAATATCAATTTAATTTATGAATTTTATTTTTTGTCATTAATATTTTTATTATTTGACTTTTACTATCAAAATTTTTTCCAATAATTCTAAACTTTTAATTTTTGATCATTAAAAATCACGATTATGTTGTTTTTTTTCAGATAACGTCTTTAAAACGGCTTTATAAATTTTTCCACTATTGCTGGATATTGTCCTAGGGAAAATTTCTTCACTAGAGAATTTTTGTTTCGTATTTTATTCTTATTGCAAGTTGTTAAAGAGCATCGAAAAAATTACCCTACTTGCAACAAAAATTGTTTGAAAATTATAACTTAGCTGAAAATTAAAATAAAAAATTTTTTTATAACAAATTAGACATTTTTTTTCTCTACAACTGAAACATATCATAATGTATTTATAATACAAACTTTGCTTTTTTTATTAATGAATAATTAACTTAGCGATAAATAATGTAAAATTAATTTTTTTAAATGTATGAATGATGATGAATATCTTTTGAAGGCTCAATTTAATCGCCAAATCATAAGACACCATTTTTATAGAGCAGTTAATTCCCTACAACAATTTATATTACGCATTTTATAATAGTCATTTATTGTCGAGTTATAAAATTCATAAACAAATATGATATTTGTCTTAAAGTAATCAAACTTAAATCTTCATTATAATTTAAATGGTGAGGTTTATGGGAAAAATATAAGACACTTTTTTTGTATAGCATTAAATTTCCTACAAAATTCTTCATCAACATTTTTTTGTGCAACCAATTAATGATGAGGTATGAATTTTTTTCTATCGGACTGAGAAAAAAATAAAAAACTGCGATGAGGGCCATCTTCCTATTGAAATTAAGAGCTCATATGTGGTGAGAATTTTTTGAAGGTGTCTAGCGACCCATTTTTCCGTGTCACTTGTAAAATAAAAAATAGTCGATTTTTTTGACTCACCCTAATATAGGGGAAGGGGGTCAAGAGGGGGTAGGGTAGGCAAAACGGGGTACCTCCAAAATTTGATAGAAGAAAATATTATATTTTAAATGGTTTTTAAACATTCCAAAATCACTTCTGTAAATATAATTAAGTGTTACTTTGAATTTTTTTCGGTAAACTTTTTCAAAAATCAATTGTCAGTTGAAAAATATTAATGACGTTTGTATTATAATAAAAACTATTAAAAAATTTTTTTCTTCTTTTGTATCTGTTGAATTAGAGGATAAACTAATTGGATCTGGTGCAGGTGTTGGTAATTTTAACAATTAAAAATTATACACTTTTTAGGTAAATTAAATTAACTATTTATTTACACTTTGTACAGAATTATTGTGAGAAATAATTATAATTATTAGCAAATTCAACTTAATTAATACGCGAGAGCGAATGCAACGCAATAAGACGTATAAAAGCAACACGTGGTAGTTTGCGGTTAAACTCACGGAAATTACTTTAAGTAATTTATTAATAGCGGATGACAATTTATTTATATCCAATAAATAGCAGCCTTGATATACTGACTAAGTATTGAATATAATTCAGCACAAGATTTAGTTTAATAACTCAAGAAAGCGTTTATGAAACAAAGCGGTTTTAGAACACGAGGTGAACTTTTGAAGAGCACGTTGTGAATTAATGAGGAAACGTCGTAAAGTGAAAGCTCACAACGGTTTATTTATGACGTCAGAGCGGTAGACCAATAAGAAAATTAATAGCCGACGCTGACGAAATTTCAGCCAATAGCGAAAATCCACGTAGCTCGTTGAGATCTTGAGCCAATGAGTGCGTTTCATGTCGCAACTCTTTTATTCAAAGTTGGAACTAATTATTCAAATGATGGAATTCTCTCATTGGCCAAGATCTCGCGCGTTTATTCAAATGGCGATAGTGCTGCCGACCTATTGGTGAGGCTCGGCGTTCTCAAGTGGCAGCGAGTTGGGTCTTGACTGAACTTTCTCCCCAGCGCTGGCGACGGTGTCAACAGGATTGTCATCTGGAGAGTGAACTGGCAGCACGCACAGTTTAGCGATTGGTCGAACAAGTTCAGTTGTAGCGGTCTTCAGGGTGACTACTCGAGTAAACCCATCTCGTCCTGGATGTAATGCGAGTACTCTAGCGAGTGGCCATTTTGATGGTGGGAACCTCTCATCAGTCAGCAGGACTAATGAGCCCACTTTGATGATATTAGATGGATGATGCCACTTTGATATTGATTGGTATCGTTGTAAGTACTCAGACGACCATCTTGTCCAAAATGTCTGGAACATTTGTTGTAATTGTTGCCAGCGTGACAACGTAGCGGTATTGTTTTCTAGTAGCGAAGGTCCTGGCACAGCGATTAGAGGTTCACCGATGAGAAAGTGTCCAGGAGTCAAAGCGGTTAAGTCTGAAGGATCTTCGGATAGCGGAGCGATCGGTCTTGAATTGAGCACAGCTTCAATCTGTGTTAGCACTGTAGCGAGTTGGTCGTAAGTCAATAGCGATTCACCAATAGTTCGAATGAGATGGAACTTGATTGACTTGACAACTGCTTCCCACTTGCCACCAAAATGGGGAGCACTTGGTGGGTTGAACTTCCAGTCTATGCCATCTGTAGCGACTAAATACTGAAGTTCCCGTAGCCGTCTCGATCCTGCTGCGAATTTTCTCTTTGGCGTGGCGTCTGCTCCTACAAAATTTGTACCACAGTCCGAGTATAGGGTACTGCAGGCGCCTCTCCTACTAGTAAATCTTCTGAATGCTGCGACGAAAGCGTCAGTAGAATAGTCGGTGACAATTTCAATGTGTATAGCGGACGTAGCGAGACATACGAATACAGCGATCTAACCTTCATAAGTTTTCGCACCTCGACCTTGAAATGTCTTCAGAGTTCCTGGCCCAACGTAGTCTATTCCAGTGTGTAAGAATGCTTTCGATGGTCTTACACGAGCGGATGGCAATTATCCCATTAGTTGTTGTGCACGAACACCTCTATGTCTCGTGCACACGACGCAGCGAAGAATGTGAGACCTGACTGGAACACGCCCACCTTCTATCCAGACAGATCTCCGTAGATCAGCGAGAGTCAATTGAGTTCCCCCATGGAATGTTTTTTGGTGTGAATGTTCTATGAGTAGCGTACTTAAGCGTGATGATCGTGGTAAAATAGCTGGATTTTTTTGATCATCATCCAGTAGCGAATTCTTCAAGCGACCGCCGACTCTGAGTACTCCATTGTAGTCGACGTAGGGAATCAATTTAGCGAGACGATGATTTCGATGTAGCGAATCACCATCCTTCAGTAGTTTCAGCTCTTGCGAATAATACTGACTTTGCGTATACTTGATCAGCAAAATCTTAGTGAGTTCCAGGTCAACTGTAGAGAGTGGTGTGGCCAGTGTGGACTGTGGCACTTTTTTAAATTTAGCGATGGCACGTAGGCAGATTCCAAGCGTGCGAAGTAGTGATGACAACTTAGAGAATTTATCCAATAGCGTATGTAGCGGGTGTGAATCTGCCTTGTAGATGGTAAAAACTAGACCTAGACGTTCTTCAAGATGTGATACCGTCTGAGTAGGGATGTCAAAAGATGGCCAGTTTTCTTTTGATTGACTGAGCCACTTAGGTCCCGTCCACCATAGCAAATGTTGTTCCAGTTTAGCTGCTGTTAAACCTCTTGAAGCGCAGTCAGCTGGGTTAAGTTTCCCAGGAACAAAATCCCAGTTGACACTTGGTAGCGATTCCTGAATCTTGGTAACTCTGTTGCGAATGTAGACCTTCCACCTAGCGGGGTTGTTTCGTATCCACGTTAAGGATACAGCGGAGTCTGTCCACATAAAGATTGGTACATTTTCAAGTTTCAAGACTGTCTTTACGTAGAGTACCAGTTGAGCGAGTAATACAGCGGCATTGAGCTCCATTCTTGGTATAGATATTGGTTTCAGTGGTGCAACTTGTGTTTTGGCACACACTAGCGAAATATTGGAGCTTCCAGTAGCGTCAGTAACCTTTCAGTAGACGACAGCAGCCATAGCGAGTTGAGAAGCGTCAGAGAATCCATGTAATTCAATCGATACACCAGTTCTTACATGATTCCAGCGAGGTATCTGAATCTTCGAGATCTGATGTAGTTCATCTCGAAACAAATTCCACTCTTGAAGAAGCAACGGTGATAGCGTAGCATCCCAATCGAAGTTCTGCAGCCATAGCTTCTGCATGAACATCTTGGCTCTTACGATGATAGGTGCCAAAAACCCAAGCGGGTCGAACAAGCGAGCAATTTCAGATAAAATTGTGCGTTTAGTAGTTGGAGATGCTTCTGGTAGCGAATAACCGAATTGGAATTTATCTTGAGTAGAATTCCAGGTTAACCCGAGCACTTTTACTGTAGTATCCCCAAGTTCTCGTGGTGTTTCTTCTTGGGTTTCGACTGGAGCGACTTGAGACAGTAATTCTGTTGAATTACTTGCCCATTTTGCAAGCGGGAAGCATCCTGCGGCACACATATTTTTTGTATCGAGAGCAACTTCAATTGCCTCAGCGAGTTCATCTGCGCCTCCATAGATGTCATCAACGTAGCGAGTGTTTGTCAGCGGTTCAACAGCTTTCGGAAATTTATTTCCTTCATCTTCAGCGAGTTGTAAAAGTGCTCTTCCAGCGAGATATGGAGCTGATGTGGTTCCATAAGTAACCGTAGCGAGTGCAAATACTATTGGGATGTCATCCTCGTCAAACCAGAGTATGCACTGTAGATGATGATTTTCCTTGTCAACTGCAATCTGACGAAACATCTTAGTTACGTCAGTAGCGAATAGATAGCGGTGACAGCGAATGCGAATCAGTACATCACTGATGTCAACTTGAATCTTAGGGCCCACATGGAGTATCTCGTTAATTGATACGCCTGATGTCGTTTTCCATGATCCATTGAATACCACCCTGAGCTTGGTGGTGGTGCTCTGTTCTTTAAGAACCCCATGATGAGGCAACATGTAGCTGTTTGGTGGTAAATCCTTTAATTTTATGCGTCTCATGTGTCCCAAGTCTTCATATTCTTTCAAGAAGTCGTAGTATAACTTCTTGTAGATTGGATCATTATCCAGACGTTTGCGAAGACGTAGTAAAGCGTATTGCGCAGCTCGTAGCGAGTCACCCAGTTGACTTGGAGAGGATTTAAGCGGCAAGCGAACGACATATCGACCATCAGTCTGTCTGTAGTGTGTATTGACAAAGTGTTGTTCACACTTTTCTTCATCTTCATTGTAGTGTATAGCGAATTCTGTCTGTGGTTCTTCTTGGTACCAAAACTTGCTCAGCAAGTCTTGTAATTGATCATCAACAGTGACATGATGACCATAAGCTGTCAATTTAGATGTAGCGGTGTCCACAGATCCATAGATGATCCAGCCAAGCGTCGTTGACTGAGCGATTGGGTCATTGTTATTACCCTTCCTTATTTTAGCGTTGATTATGTGTGCAGCTGGTGCTGCACCCAGAATGATGTCAATAGGTCGAGATGTTGAGAAGTCTGGATCAGCGAGTTGTAGACCGTTTATGTGCGGCCATTTCTTGTTGGTTAGCGTGAATGACGGCAAGTTCACCGTCAATAGAGCAAGCACATGAGCTTGGATAGTAATAGAAGCGGAACTATGTAGCGAATGCAGCGACACCTGGCATGATCCAAGTGAGTGTCCAGCTGACACATTACCAGTCCCTCGTAATGGTATAGCTGCCTTGTTTAGCGGTATATCCAACTTCTTAATTAGCGAATGCGTCACAAAGGATAACTCCGATCCTTGATCAATAAGTACACGGGCAGTACATGTACTTCCCGATAGCGAATTCAACTTAACGAGCGCGGTAGCGAGTAATACATTGAGCGAAGGAGCTGAAAGCAGACTAGGTTAGCGAATGCAAAACGAAAGTTACCAAAATTGGAACTATTTGTTACCTTGAGTCGGTACGGCAGGTTCCTGTACCGATTTAGCGGAAGTCTCATCAATGTGCGTGGACGTGTGATGCGGCTTCTGACAGTGTTGACATCTGTCCTTAGTCTTGCAGTCAGCAAAGCGGTGGCGTCCCAAGCAGTTGTAGCAAAGCCGGTAGTGATAGACCATCATCTTCCGGTTTTGTGGCGACGCCTCTTGGTAGCGTGGGCAAAACAACACAAAGTGTTTTTGCTTGCATATCGGACACAGTCCTGGTTCACTCGTCTTCTCTTTCGGAGTGAAAGCGTTGTAACTAGCGCCTCCTCTTGAAGTAGATGCATTGGAGGGAGGAGCGGATCTACTGGTGGCGCCTCCTGTCTTGCTAGTAGCGGCAGACCTAGAGTAAGTTTTTGGTGCTGGTAGTCTTTCAGTACCTGCCTTTGATTGAGCTGAGGGAGCTCTTGCGCCAACGCCAGAATTTTCCCAAGCATGTACCTTTGCCTTCAGCATGTCGTGCAGCTGCTTGTAGGTCGGGAACTCGTTAGAGAGTCCTAGCGAGGCCATCCACTCCACACGAAGGTCTTCTGGCAAACCGTGTACCGTCAAGCGAATCAAAAATGGATCAGAATCACTGATTGGTACTCCCAGAGCAGCGATGGCGTCCAGCGACTTCTTATTAGCGAGTAACAAGGCGTCAAGTTCAGCAGCGGAGTGGCCAGTTAGCGGTTGTCGGTACACTATTTCATCGACATGCATGTCGAGTAATCTGCGTGGGTTTGTGTAGCGAGTGTTCAATAATTCCCAAGCCGATTGGAACGCATCATCCGTGACTTGTATGTTGGCGATTAACGAAGCGGCTTCCCCTTTAACCTGAGTTTTCAGGTAGTGCATTTTTTGCGCGCCAGTAAGCGAGTCTTCATGGATGACCAGAAAGGTGAACAGGTCCTTGAGTGAGTCCCATTCGTCGTATGTTCCCTGGAAAGTTGGTAACTTGATTTGGGGCACGTTGGTTTTGTGCGCGCCTCCAAAATATGCGGTTTGATCATGATTGACCGCATGGGCATCATGAACAGGTTCTGGAGCGGGTTTCGCAGCGGTGAGTCTCACCAGAAGCTCCGTGTAGACTTGACTAGCGGTACCAAATGCGTTGCCAGTATGGTATTCGTTTTCAACGATCTCTGGAATATCCTCAAAAATTCTCTCATGAGTTGTGTTGAAGCGAGACCACAAATCATTGAGGAAAGCGAGTTCAGCGTCGATAGCGGGTGCACCTTGGGTAGCCAGAATGGCGTCGGTCAAGCGAGTAGACATATTGCGCATCGTGTCGATGCGGTTCATTTGAAGAGCGACTTGGGTTTCGGCGGCCATCTTGATTGCACGACACTCACAAAATGGACGCGACAAGTGAAAACCGACGCTAAGTTTTCGATCTTAAAATTCTAATTGTCTTTATTACACCGGTGTGTAATTTCGATCCCCACGGACAGCACTCTAGCAGAGCACTCTAGCAGTGCTCAGCAATGCCCACGGCACTTAGCGATTTCACTGCACAAAAAACTGGTCACTCACTTTTTTCTCACAATTTTTTAGATGTTTTAATTTTAATAATTTTTAATTGTTCAAAACCACACCAAATCCAGCTCGAAGGACCAAATGTTGAATTAGAGGATAAACTAATTGGATCTGGTGCAGGTGTTGGTAATTTTAACAATTAAAAATTATACACTTTTTAGGTAAATTAAATTAACTATTTATTTACACTTTGTACAGAATTATTGTGAGAAATAATTATAATTATTAGCGAATTCAACTTAATTAATACGCGAGAGCGAATGCAACGCAATAAGACGTATAAAAGCAACACGTGGTAGTTTGCGGTTAAACTCACGGAAATTACTTTAAGTAATTTATTAAGAGCGGATGACAATTTATTTATATCCAATAAATAGCAGCCTTGATATACTGACTAAGTATTGAATATAATTCAGCACAAGATTTAGTTTAATAACTCAAGAAAGCGTTTATGAAACAAAGCGGTTTTAGAACACGAGGTGAACTTTTGAAGAGCACGTTGTGAATTAATGAGGAAACGTCGTAAAGTGAAAGCTCACAACGGTTTATTTATGACGTCAGAGCGGTAGACCAATAAGAAAATTAATAGCCGACGCTGACGAAATTTCAGCCAATAGCGAAAATCCACGTAGCTCGTTGAGATCTTGAGCCAATGAGTGCGTTTCATGTCGCAACTCTTTTATTCAAAGTTGGAACTAATTATTCAAATGATGGAATTCTCTCATTGGCCAAGATCTCGCGCGTTTATTCAAATGGCGATAGTGCTGCCGACCTATTGGTGAGGCTCGGCGTTCTCAAGTGGCAGCGAGTTGGGTCTTGACTGAACAGTATCCAATAAACATGTAAAATATAATTTTTCTTCATGTAAATTACTTGAAAAAAAATTCAACTTAATCAAATTCGTTTAAAATCCAGAATTTTTTTTTTTTTACCTTTTTTAAAGAGTAGAGGGCTCAAAATTTCCCCTTGTAGCACTCCTTCTGACGACCAAAATTTACGGTGCATTCGTTATTACTTTTGACAGAGAAGGCGGCTGTATTATAAATATTTCTAAGTAACCTCACCACCTTAGCACTGACTCCCAGCTCAAATAGTTTTAGCCAAAGAAGGTTGTGGTTCAAAGAATCAAAAGCTCTTTTGAAATCCACAAATAAGATAACCAACCGAGCTTTATTTTGACGCAGGCGGCACTGGGTGGCCGATAAAAGATTGAAGAGGTTATCTATGCAACTCTTTATTTTTTGAAAGCCCGCTTGAGATTCCGGGACAACATTAGCCCTTTTAGCCCAGTCCTCCAATCTTTTATTAAGCATAAAAGTAAACAATTTGGAAAGATGATTTATCAGCGCAATTCCGCGGTAATTGGAAGGGTCCGACTCATTGCCTTTTTTATGTAGCATAGTGATTGTTGGTGTAAACCAGTCTTCCGGTATCTCTTCAGACTCGAATACTTTGTTAAAGAGACTAAGGGTGTACAGTTTCCAGTTTTGAGGCAGTGATTTGTAAAATTCGTTACTAATGTTATCAGGACCAGGTGATTTTTTCAGTTTGCACTGCTTGATGGCCGCATTTAGCTCTTCCCAGGTAAATTCCAAATCCAAAAGTGGGTCGAGAACTCCAAAGAACGATTCATTGTTTGGGGCTTTCGGTTGCGTGTGTTTGCTGTAAAATTCTTCCCATGTCTTGATGTCGATTGGGTTAGCACATGGTATCGCTTTCTTTCTGACGCGTCTAGCTGCACCCCAGAATTCAGCGGAGTTTCTTTTATTAGCCAGGTAGTCCAAAGTTTCACTACTAAAGCGGCGTTTCTTAGCCTTGATGAGCATTTTATAACTTTTCCTTGCGTCAAGGTATTGTTCTTTGGCAGCACCCTGAGATTATCATTTTTGAATAGCTTAAAGCAGCATTTGATGTTATTTTTAGCGGCTTTGCAGGTATCATCATACCATGGCTGTGTTTTCTTCACAAATCGTGAGAGCTTAATTTCTTTAGAGAGTTCTGTGTAATTAGCAGCGTTTTTTATAGCCTCTTCAAGGTTTTGACTAAGTTCAGTTACAGACCGGCAAGAGAAGTCGGCGCAGATTCTGGTAAAATTTTGCATATGGGTTTTGAAGTCGTCTTATTTGTTGTGTTTCCAAGTGTAGATTGTTTTGCTCGATGCTACGTTAGTGTGGGGCGAAGCATTAGAGTCAACTACGGTTGGTGAGTAGATTTGCAACAAAAGCGGAAATTGGTCCGAGTCGTTTTCATAATGTAGAACTTCTAGGTCTGCTATCAGCTCTAGTGATTGGACGTTAGCAATGACGAAGTCAATAATGCTGTTGTTTTTGCCGACATTGGTAATTTTACCTGGAGTATCACTTGGAGTTCTGCCAATGATAAAGTGCATTGAGTTATTTTGTAGAAAGGAGCACAGCTTCTGTCCTCTGACATCGATTCTTTGGACGCTGGAATTTCTCAACTCAATAAGATTAGTGCCTATGACAAGGTCCTCGGGAGTATCGTCCAAATTTCGACATGGGCATTAAAATCGCCAGTGAAAAATAATGGTAAGTGACCATGAGTTTCGTTGATTTCATCGGCTATTTGCTGAAGTAGCTCAAGCAAAACCACCATGCTGCGTGCTGGTCTTATGTATATACAGGCTAATCCGAACGAAAACGCACCAACAGAAACCTAAACGAAAAGCCAACTGTCTGATGAGCTAATTACCTTGAAATCCAAATACCGTTTGGCGATAATTGCAATACCACCACTTGCGTGGCCCATACTTTTTTCTTTAACTGCTGAGGATGAGAAAACCGTGTATTCCTGCCACTCAGGCGGAAGAGTAATAGAATTGGTCACCCAGGTTTCACATATGCAAAAAATATCGATATTTTTAGGGCAGTTTCCTCTGAACAAGTTTTGCAAACCTATAACATTCCAAGACAAGACATTTAGTTTTTTTGAGCACTAGTAGAACTTTGAAGATAGTTTCTCAAAGGGTTCATGATACCTTTGTCTTTTAACCTCAGTGAGTCCTTTTCCAAGTCCCACATGTAACACTTATTTTCCGTGTACAAGCGGTTCCCTGAAATTTTGGCCAACTTTCCTTCTTCGCGCAGTTCCGATGCAGCTTCCTTCAGCTTTTTAGTGCAGTATAAGGCTCGTTTGGTTAGATCATGATTTATAGGCATGGGGTTGTTTTTCAAGACTCTGGCTTTGGAGGACATTATTGCCTCTTTGGCACTTAAGTTGGTGAGTTTAATTCTGACAATTTTGCGAACACGGTTTATGTGCGTGGCGCTTTCAATGACGTTTGAGAGGTTAAAGGCCTTATTAAAAAACTCATTAGCTTCGGACAGGAGGTTCTGCTCCTCCCAGTTATGATTTTTAACAATAATAATCAGTTGTTTAGAGATTTTTTCTTGCTGATGTATCATATCTTCTAGTTGCTTGACTTTGTCTTTGGTAATTTCGAGAGCGGGCGAGATAGCGTGATTTGCTAGTGATTTTTGGCTTGTCTTCAGGGCTTCAAGCTCAGCTTCTAGATTGTCCTGTCTGGCTGTGATTTTATTGACTTGTCCCGTTATTTCTTTTCTTATCATCTCAATTGCAGCTTCACTTTTTAATTGGTTGGTTTGGATTTGCTGTTCGAGTTTATTTGTACTCAAATTAATCTGATTTGATAATTTCCCGAACATAGAAGAGATAGTCCGAGCCACTTCGTCACCCATATTGAAAGAAATACCCTCAGTTGAATCAGACAGAGGGTTAGCTAGGGCTGGAATTTGTTCAGCTAAAGTTATCTGGATGTCAGCTTTAGGCGAAGATTGAGGTAGACCTTTGTGTACTTTTTTAAGTTGTTGAATGCTCTCCTCCAGTTCTAGCCATGAACTCTCAGGTTCAGAGTCTTTGGATCTTTTCCTCTAGAAGTATTCCTCAATGCTACAGCTTGAACCCGCTCTCTCACGTGTAGAAGTTAGGTATTTCGGCAATCTGCCTCTTTGTTTTAGTATATCAGTATCACTAGTAGCTTGTTGGTTATAAACAGTAGATGAGAAGTTTTTATTAACGGGTGCACATGTTCTATTAGAAATGGCGGCACTGTCTTCTTAGGTCAGTGTTTCAGACACTGAAGGGTCTTTGACCATCCTAACCTCAAACGCAGCTCGAGAAATTATAATCCAGATTTGCAGAATAATACCACAGAAGATATGAAAACTTTAATATTACACAAGAACTATAACACGTATACTAATTGTTTTAGTGTTGCACAATGCACAGATTTACGGAAATTTGCAGTAAATTAAGATTGATTAAGAGCGCCTTCTACACGCGTCCATATACTGCAAGGCGTCACGTGATTCCCCCTAATATATATATATATATATATATATATATATATATATATATATATATATATATATATATATATATATATATATATATATATGTATTTACTGGTTGAGGTAATAATATAAATTATTACGTGGCTGCAAGTACTAAGGTTCCTGAAACAGAAAACAAAATGCTTGCCGTGACGCGACATTTCGGCCAGTGCCAATGAATTAAAATGACGTTTTAATGTGTTAATGATATCATGAGGTGAAGTTTTGTTCCAGCGGCTCTGGAACATATGGACACACTGTACCTGACGCAGTGTCACAATACAGTGCAGGTCCGTTATTGAGTTGTATCGTTTTTAAATTTAAAGCAGCTGTTTGACGTAACAACTGCTGAAGTTCATTGTCGGTTTGTTGAGCGTCGGCAAGTTCTAGCGATATTATAGCAGTAGATACTGCTTCGACGCGTGACAATGTGTCAGCGACAATGTTGTCAGTACCCGATACATGTCGAATATCGGTGGTAAATTGACCGATGAAATCGAGTCGACGAAATTGCCAAGGCGATGCTCTTTCGGTGCGCTGTTTGTAAGCGTGCTGAAGCGGCTTGTGATTGGTGTAGATTGTAACATGCCGGCCTTCGAAAATATGCCGAAAGTATTTTACAGCCTCGTAGATGGCGTTCAACTCGCGGTCGTATGTCGACAATTTTTGAATCGACGGAGACACTTTTCGACTGAAAAATGCCAGTGGTTGCCAGTTGTTATCCACTTTTTGTTGTAGAACGGCTCCAATACCGATTTCGGATGCGTCGGTGAATTTTGCCCAGTCAGCATCGATTTTAGGGTGTACCAACAGAGAAGCATCCGCGAGAGCGCGTTTGGCTGACTTGAAAGACTCTTGAAGTTCAGATGTCCGGTTGACTGGATGAGAGCCTTTGACTTTGGGTCCTTCCAAAATTTTATTTAACGGTGCTAGAATTTCTGCAGCGTTCTTGATGAACGTTCTGTTGAAATTCACTGTGCCGAGGAATCGATGGAGAGCTTTTACGGTGGTAGGAGGCTCGAAATTCACAATAGCCTCTACTTTTTCCGGTAATGGCTTTATTCCATCTTTAGTGATGAGATGGCCGAGAAATTTTACTTCCGGTAGACCAAATTGACATTTTGGTACATTAATTACTAGTCCGTATTCACGAAGACGCTCGAATAAAATTTTCAGATGCTCCATGTGTTGTTTTTCGTCGGTAGAGGCGATTAAAATATCGTCAATGTATAGAAAGACGAATTCAAGGTCGCGAGTGACCTCGTCAATGAATCGTTGAAACGTTTGAGCCGCGTTTTTAAGCCCAAACGTCATAAACCGGAACTCGAATAGTCCAAACAGTGTAATTATTGCCGTTTTTGGCACGTCCTCCGGTGCAACGGGTATTTGCAAAAAAGCCTTTGCAAAATCGACTACTAAAAAAATGTTTTTACCATGTAAAAATGCGGCAAAGTCGTCGAGATATCGTAACGAATATTTATCGATGAGTGTTCGATCGTTAAGCGGTCGGTAATCACCACACGGCCTTCATTCTCCGGATTTCTTCTGCGCTAAATGAAGTGGTGAAGCCCAGGCGCTGTTGGATGGTCTGCAAATACCTTCCTCGATCATTTTTCGGAACTCTGATTGTGCGATTTCAACTTATCTGAAGTCAGGCGTCTTGCTTTGCACGAAACTGGCGGTCCAGGTGACGTTCGGATATGATGCACCGTTGAATGTTTCCTAGTTTGACGCTAAGTAGCATCAGGTCTTGTAATATCGGTAAATTCTCTTAATAATTCCATATACGCAGAATTATCATCGACTGCTTTAATATTAGTTTCTGCCGATGTCGTGTGAGAATTTCCGGGTGTCAATAAACCAGTGATGCAATCACGAAGGCATTTTCGCTTGAGGTCGACTAGTAAGTCATAATGACTTAGGAAGTCTGCACCTATGATCGGTTTAGTGACGTCAGCAATGATAAAATTCCATGAGAAGTCACGGCGAAGTCCAAGGTTCAATGCAATCGATTTTAAGCCATAGGTTTGAATTATCGAGCCGTTTGCGGCATACAGTTAGTAACCTATGGGTGTACTAATTGATTTCAGCAAGCCACGTGGGAAGACAGATAAATCAGAGCCGGAATCGACAAGATATTCCGTTCCTGTAGTTTGGTCACGGATAAACAGACGGCGAGAAATCGATTGAGAATCATTAGCCGCCTCTACTGATTCTCGCTTGAGTTTCCCTGCCATTTGCAGCCGGGTGCGCATGATTGGGCATTTTTACCATGCTTGAAATGATACCGGCAATAGTCGAATTTTTTAACTCTCCGAGGACGACGGTGTTGGTATGCTCTGGATCGTGTATTTGGAAGTTGCTCCTGAGCAAGCATTTCGCTATACTCGGCAGTCAACAGTGCAAGTTGCTTACGCAAAGCAGCGAGTTCGTCTGCGGTGGATGCGTACATTTTGAAATATAAAATATAAAAATAATATTTCAAATAATAATGTCATCTGCACGTAAAATTACATTGTTTTAATTTTACTACGTATCCAGCGATGACTCGTCACTCAGGAATGTTCGGCTGACTCTCTGGCTTAATCCTCAAAACTATTTTCGATGACGTAGCTACCGGAAAATTTAACGCGACACTGCACGAAATAGGCAATTTTATTTTCAGCGCGCAAAAACTTTTATCACTATTCGATTCGCACTAAAGGTCCCTCGAATCAACTCTGATGCGGCATAACGTCCATAAGATGCCCCGCAATGCACCAGCGGTGATAAAATATAAAAAAACTGCACAATGATAAAAAATTCACTGCACAAATTGAGGTAATAATATAAATTATTAAAACCAACTAAATAATTTAAACAACTGTTTTATTTAAATAAACGACAGTAACACAGTGATTGTAAGTATATAGTAAAGAGAAAGAAGCCTGGATGCGTGTGTACAATCCCACGGTCTATTACTAATTGTCCCCACCAATGTGGTATAGATGGATAAATGATTAAATCGATGTTCGACGGAAACTGTCGAATTTTATCGATCGCGTCACCTAGTAGCAACGCTACATATATATATATATATATATATTAGACCGGTTCAAAAAAATCGACTATTTTTTTTTTTCCAAAACCCGCAGTGAAATATCTTCCTAGTCATAAAAAAAGAAGCCTGTGGAAACAAGAGCTCTTAATATCAATTTTGATAGGTCGCTCATCGTAAATTTCTAGTTTACGTTTAAATAGCATGGAAAAAAAAACTTTTTTAGTTTGGAATTTTTCACCTCGGCAATAGCTCATTGTACGAACAAGCCCAGGATATTGTTTTGTAGAGAACTTAACGCTCTACAAAAAAAGTCTCTTATCATTTTTCGACAAATTCATCTGTTCAAAAGTTATTGGAGCTCGAAGTCAATTAAGAGTAAATTTTGAGATCTTTTTACTTTTCCGACAAAACTATCATACTTATTATAAAATGTCAGTCAATCATTTTTGTAGACAATTTTATTTTCTACAAATTATCATTGATAAATTTTTTTCAAATTCTGCATTGTTTTCTAATTATTTTCATTTTAATGCCAAGCTCCTAGAAAAATAGTGTTCTGATCGATTTTAAGAGCTTGGCATTGAAATGGAAATAACTAGAAAACAATGCAGAATTTGAAGAAAATTTATCAATGATAATTTGTAGAAAATAAAATTGTCTACAAAAATGATTGAATGACATTTTATAATAAGTACGATAGTTTTGTCGAAAAAGTAAAAAGATCTCAAAATTTTCTCTTAATTGACTTCGAGCTCCAATAACTTTTGAACAGATGAATTTGTCGAAAAATGATAAGAGACTTTTTTTGTAGAGCGTTAAATTCTCTACAAAACAATATCCTGGGCTTATTCGTACAATGAGCCATTGCCGAGGTGAAAAATTCCAAACTAAAAAAGTTTTTTTTTTCCATGTTATTTAAACGTAAACTAGAAATTTACGATGAGCGACCTATCAAAATTGACATTAAGAGCTCTCGTTTCCACAGGCTTCTTTTTTTATAACTGGGAAGATATTTCACTGCGGGTTTTGAAAAAAAAAATAGTCGATTTTTTTGAATCGGTCTAATATATATATATATCCAGAAGCAGAGTATTGTCTCGCGCCAAGTACACGTTCAAACTTACGTGTGCGCGAGCTTCAAATCTTCTATACGCTGTCTTCAGATCCACTTTTGAAAGTTATAAATGATATCTTAAAGCAAATATAAAACAGAGAACAATAAATTTTGAACGTCATTATTCACCAGATAATTCAATAATAACGATTCAAATTATCGATTAGTTTCGAATAATTATGTAGTCCCTTCAATACCTCGATTGCACGCTTTCATTACTTCTTTTCCGTCGAATGTTATCATCGACAGTGGGGTGATAGTAGCGAAAACTAATATTTAAACTAAGACACATACTATCGACGACATTTTACAAAGCTTTTAAATAGAATAAAAATGAAAAATCGATGTAACTATGTTATTTATTTTTTTTTTTTTAATAAATTAACTATCATTTTTTTAGTGAGTAAAGACGAATCACAGGTAACTTACTGTTAAAAAATATTCCGTGTCGATTAAACAGATACATTTGTTTTTAACTTATTAAAAAAATCGGTCTATTGGTTAACCCTGCGGACCAGCCCCAAAACTTCCTGCTGTTTTCGAGCTCACCGAGCTCGAAAACATTATTATGAATACATTTTCGAGCTCGATAGTACTTTTGTACGCCGATGTTTTCTAAAAAAACATTTTTTAGCATTTCTTTCTCCTACGATATCTCGCGAACGAATTAACCGATATTGATGGTTGAGGCGGCAATCGACGCGATTTATTAAGTTCTAAAGCTGAATTGATTTTAAAATCGAATGATTTAAATTTTCTGTAGATATCTAAAAAAAACGTTTTCCATTAATTTTTTAATCAACGATATCTCGTTAACGAATTGACCGATTAAGACGTTTGGTGGCAATCGACGTGTTCTATTGAGGTCTAAAGCTGATTAAATTTTGGGAATGATTGGTTTACTCGTTTCGACGATATTTGCAAAAAACCGTTTTCTACTGTTTCTTTCGTCGACAATATCTTTTGAACGGACTATCTGATTGAGACGTTATTGGTGGCAATCGAAAGCTTTTATCGAGTTCTAGGGCTGAATAGATTTTGGAATTGATCGATCCAACAGTTTTCACAATATCCAAAAAAATCGAAAAAAAAATTTTTTTTTTTTCGTATTTCTTAAATATCTTAGGGTTTATTTGACTAAATGGTTTAAACACACACACACACACACACACACACACACACACACACACACACACACACACACACACACACACACACACACACATACATGCATACATACAGACATCGCTCTGAAAATGTCAGAATAGCATCCTAGCACCTTCAAATCTCGACATATGTGAAAACCCGGTTTTTGAAAATCGGAGTGAAATAAACAACATCCCGAATTTTCAGAAAATCCTCGAAGGGAATTAAAAAAATATTCGGATTAAAAATTGATAAAAGTAAAATGATTACATATTCATAATATTACATGAGCGTTCGAGGTGTGCACTTTTGGATTTTCCAAATTTTCATTTGTTTTATTATTTTTGGATCAAAAATAAATAATCTAATCATTGCCAAGTAAAAATATCTAATGCGGGAAATAACGGATATACTAAAGTACATAGATATCTACAAATCAATAGCATTCGATAGAGGACTCGTAGCTCCTAGTGGGTGCCAAGATTAACGCAAAATCCCAAGTTAATCGATCCCGATTTAACAAAGTTTGACTGTACTTACTTGAGACATTCTTCACGCCAAGCAGCTTCGCCTGAGTTTGTGGCCTTCACAACTAGCATTGACATTTGGGAAATCGCTCGTTGGAGCCCTGTTAAATGTATTCTATCGTTCAGAAAATGTTGTTGAATGCATGGAGCAGATGTTTCCTTATTTATGTGATATAATTCCATACTGCTCGGGAATTATTTAAGAACATGAATGCATACGACGTCAACTGTTGATGTAAATTATAACTTCTGATATGCAAAGAACTCTTTATTTGTCACTTACGTTATTTCTAGTAAGAACATTGATACCTGTTAAAAAATCAAGTGAAAAATATTAATAAAAAAATTATAAGTTTTGGCGTTAAATGTTTAACAAAAATATTGTGACGCGATCGACCTCTTATTCTTACTGTCAATCAATTAATTTAAAATTGTACAGGCCATGTCATTTGGCTACGCACGAAGTCATTAATCAACAATGTATTCGAGTTATCATTACGGCTGATGATTGTAAATTTGTTATAACCGGTCCTTTTTCGCGTATGCGGTCCTACGTTTTAAAAGACGCGATCGTAATTGGATACCCTATAAGAAGATCTTATGGGCGCTACTGGAATTATTTTTACGGTTTCCAGAACCGGATGTCTGACTAGACTTAAAGCGATTATAGACCGCGTGAAACAGAGTTATCTGGACAAATATTATTAACGATAACACTTGATTGTATCTCTGTTATACTTTATTGGTCAATCACAAACACACTCGATGTATTTTAATTAATAAAGTTACGGCGTAAGTCCCCCCGACCCTCAACGGACTAAATTCACTTATAAACACACACCTACGTAATGACAATTCACCTAGAGTTGCGCCCAGCCAACTCTCAGTTTAACACACACGCTTCCCAGGAGTAGCGACCCGCCACCAACCTGGTACACAATTTCTTGCATAGAAGAATTACCTCCAACTCGACGTCAGGACTTAATTGACCGGCAGAACCACTAAGAATCGCGTATTACGTCGGCTACTTAGCCAGATCGTATCCTTAAGAGTACTGGAAAAATTATCTAAGCTTAGAAGTCTTGTACGGCCAGAAACTAAGTCGGGTCCTTACCCTGGTTCCACTCGAGCAGAACTGAGCTTTCAGCGATTTTTCCGCCCTTTTATCGCAACCTCAGGGCCCCCAGTAAAGTTATCCCTTTTTGGTACTTCAAGTTAATTGATTGGACCACAAAATTTCTCTTACTTTTCACTATTGACTAACTGCATTGGGTCTTTTCTTCCTAGACCATCTTGTGACTATTTTTCTATTATCTATCTCCATCCATTTGCTCACCCATTAAACCGACTGGAATGTAGTCAAATTATCTCTTCTATAATTTCGTACATTACGCACACATACAAATAAAGCTACTGTCGCTCAAAATTTATTCTTCATTTATTATTGAGTATTTGTTTGTAAAGCTGCCCATCACATTGTGTTCAAATCTCAGTCAAATATATATTGAACAATGAGAAAGAAAAATATTATAAAATATGTGAAGAAATTTATTATTAGAGATGAAAATTATTATATAATGTCATTAATAATGGAAATCATTGAAATATTAAATACAAAAAAATTAAAATTATTAAAAACTAAAAATTTATTAATAATTCAGTAGATAAGAATTGAATATGAAAATGAATAGAAAGAAATAATGAAATGTTAAACACAATGACAAGGATTATTACTATGAAATATGAATAAATAAAAATTAATAAATTGATTCGTCACTTCGATTCAAATACTTTATGCATATATCGCTAACTGCATTGGAAATCATGAAAAATATTGGTATAAATTATATTAATTGAAAATATTTTGATTCAGTTATGACCGATGGAAAATTCATATCATTTCATATTCATGGGAATGGGTGTTATTACCTGGTAACAACTCTTACAGAAAACGAAGAAGATTTCAGTTTCCGAAACGTGCTCGTTCGTTTATGCCGAAATTTTCATTGATAAATCATAAAGAACATTATTTTATCTTTTTGTTGGTCGCGCTATGAGGGAATCCCTGCGTTTTTTTTTTTATGACAATATTAACCAATATTAAATACGTTAGCTATTCCTATATTAAGTGTCAGAAGTTAATATATATCATAAGTACAATTATAATTATTTTAGATCTTTTACTTCCCGCTAAGAAAATTGCTAACTTTCAAAAATTCGAGAAGTTAATAGTTTCACCCCGAGTTTCGAAAATTAAGTTTTCATCAGATATTGACGTTTCGAGGTCCTTGGAAACTATTCAGACTATTTACAGAAGGATGTCCGAGTGTCTATATATGTGTGTGTGTGTGTGTGTGTGTGTGTGTGTGTGTGTGTGTGTGTGTGTGTGTGTGTGTGTGTGTGTGTGTGTGTGCGTGTATGGATGTAAACTCTTGATATCTTTTTTATGAATTGACGATTGAAATGGTTGAGGTGGCAATCGAAAGAGTTCGTTGGCCGTCAACTTGTCTGAAAATATCGAATCGATCGATCGAATGGACTCTAAGATATATAAGAAATACAAAAAAAAAAAATTTTTTTCAGTTTTTTTTTAATTTTTCAGAATTGGCTCAATTAATCAATTCCAAAATCTACTCAGTATTTGAATTCAATAAAATGCGTCGATTTCCGCCTCAACCATCTTAATCGGTTTATTCGTTCGAGAAAAATCGATGGAGAAAGAAATGGCGAAAAACGGTTTTCTTCGATTATCTTTTAAGGGACTCACCCGATCAATTCCAAAATTTAATCAGCTCTAGAACTCAATTGTAACGAGTAGAATTAGGTTATATTTGAATATATAAACAATCGAGTAAAAAAAAATAGTTTAATTTCAAATGAACAAGAAAATCAGAATTAGACGAACCAGCAACTAGTAAAATTTGCTTAAAGAAATTAGCAATTAGAAATTATGATTAACAGCTACCCCTTTTTGCTTGAATTTAGCTCGCCGGGGTCCAGGGTTGAAAAGGGGTGGTCATAACACAGATTTAAACAAAAATAAAAACCAAACTTTATTTAAACAAAAACTTTTTTTACAAACGGTTTTGGCTTAGAGCCCCGTTCTACTACCTTTACACTAATATCACGGTTACGCGGTTCACACATACATACACCCATTACCCAAAAATCTCGCGGGTTAATTTTGTGGTTCTGTCCCCCCCCCCGGTTGCCTTGGGGTATCTGGTCGACTTCCTCTCGGCCCTACACGAGTTCCCTCCCCTTCCAGAGGGTCAGCGGATGGTCTCCGAGGAACCCCCACCTACTCGGCTAAGTTCTAAGAACAGCCGGTCGAGCCAACTACTCGCGACGGTGAACGAGCGAATGAAAAGATAATGAAAGAATAAGCGATAAAAACTTAGAATAATCTTTATCCCTCACATATTATTTCTCTCCAATCTTTTAAAAGATTCACTCGGGATCGTTTTTCGTGTTCTTATCTTTTCCCTTTAACTTTGTGCACTTGGGACTTAGAATAATTTTCGTTCGGTCGCGTATTCATATACTCACACCGTAAACTCCATTCTTTATTCATAGTAGTAATAAACATAGCCATAGTGATAAAAATAATAATAATAAATCTTTATAGTAGTAGATAATAGTAATAGTATTTCATGATAAGAAAATCACAATAGTAATACTCAAATAGTAACAATAAGTAGTAGTCATAGTAAATAAGAAAATAACAATAGTAGTCATAATAATTAGTAATAATAATCATCCTAGTAATAATTACGTTAGTAATAAGAAAATAGTTATAAGTAATTATAGTCATAGAAAGTAGTACTAGTGGTAAGAAATAATAGGACAATAGTAATAAGTGAATCACAATAATAGTAATAATAAGACTGTCACGATATTTAAATATCGCGGCATCTTCGCATTAGGTCGGAGAAGGGCAACAGATGGCAGCACACGCTGCTCAGCACGTCTCAAATATTATTATTATTATCATTACTGTTATTATTATTATTTTATGTATTATTTTATTTTATTTACTGTGTTTCTATTATTTGTTTAATTTCCTAGGTAAAAATTGCGGCTAAATCAGTAAAATTTACTGAATTTTATACACTAATAAATGGATTTTATAGCCGCTGGGATAAATAATTGCGCATTTATTTATTTGATTATTATTATTATTTTGGTTGGTTGACGTGTCACGATCGGAGTGAGTGAAGGCGACGGGCGAAAGGGTTATTTTAATTTATTATTTAATATCGGAATACCGAATTATCTCGTTCTATAACTCAACCAAGGAGTTCGATTGAACCGTCACGTGGCTAGTGTGAGAACATATGAGTGATTGGGCACCGATTATTAAATTATAAGTTATAATATGAAATTATTTTTATTCTGTCATCCAACCAAGGAATTCGGCTCACGTGGCTGATATAAGAATGTTATAATTTCGTATGGTTTATAACTTATTTGTCTATTCGTACCGAGCGGATGTACTATAGACCGTCCCGTTCAATGACCTGCGTGGCGTTAGGGTAGGTCCGGGATTTTTGAGCGAGAGGGATATTGGGTCGGTGAATATGGGCCCTCGAGAAGACCGTGTTCTTTCTCCGTCTTACTTAGGGTTACTATGACTTAATTTACTAGCACTTGAATGCTGGAGAAAAAGGACAGTAAATAAAAAGACGAATGTATTAAAAGAAAAACATGTGTTGTATATTGACAAGTTGAATCTTACATGTAAATATTATAATTTTAGACTTACCCAGAAGGGTTGATATACTTGCACACACACTCACTCCAAATTCACCAATTTGAATTTGTGCACACAGGAATTTACAATGTTTATGACAGTTTTATTGAGATTCACAGGTTGAATCTATTCAAACGAACGCACTGCACGCTGAACCGAAAGGCCGGCTTTGCCTTCGAGTGAATTTGCTATGATTTTTAGGTTTTGAAACGAAGTTGAGGTCCACCCCTCTAGTAGGGATGAATCAACCGTCCGTTACCCATTTAAATTAAATGGGCCCGTGTCCCTTTTAGCTAATGAGATAATAATTCGGTAACTGATCCTGGTGTTACCCCAGTTCGTAAGGACCAGACGACCGGTTGGCCATAGATTTATATATGCAAAAGGCATATAAAGGATCGGGAGTCGTGGGGCATGATAGGTATAAGTAATATACGAGAAAGAAAGATAGTAGACTACAGGTGTTTGCAAAATAAGCCAAACTAGTGAGAAGCACAAGAATTACAAAGGTATAATAATAGTGTTATTATACTTACCTGTGAGATGATGGTTCACTGGTATCGATGGTTGAGAGCAATAAATAATTAAGACAATTGTGAGCTCTGTATCACAATTGTCTGGTATGGCTACAAGCAGGTATTGTAGATGATAATCGCGGCAGGTACGCGCTTCTGTAAGCAGGTATTACAGGGTAAATCGCGGCAGGTACGCGCTTCCACAAGCAGGTATTGTGGGATGAGGTCGTGGCAGGTACACGCTTCTACGAGCAGGTATCGTAGGAAAGGAGTGCAGCAGGTATGCACCTCTACAAGCAGGTATTGTAGGAAAATGTCGCGGCAGGTACGCGCTTCCACAAGCAGGTATTGTGGGAAAAGGTCGTGGCAGGTACACGCTTCTACAAGCAGGTATTGTAGGAAAAGGATGCAGCAGGTATACATCCTACGGGGTTACCGTCTTCTATAGGCAGGTACTATAGGCTAGGATGAGGATACAGCAGGTATGCACCTCTACGGGGTTGCCGTCTTCTACAGGAAGGTATGTAGGCTAGGAAGTGTAGGTAGTTCTACGAGAGAATAATCATTGAAGTTAATGATTATTCGATTAATTAAAAAGTATACTTAAATACTACTGAATACTCAGGCGTAGACAGGTAAGAGTTAAAAGAAAAGAGTTAAAAAGATATACTGTATTTATTATATAGACATAGTGAAAGTGAAGTTGAGAGAAAGCTTAAATCTGAATAATTAGCGGCGCGCAGGCCTTCTTATAGATTCACGTCGATGCTTATGCGTCGACGTGATGCGCATCCCTTCCATTTAAAATACGAATGGAGAGGGATTATTAAATAATAATAATAATTAAGTATAGTCTAGCGGGTAAACCAGATAACACGTGGTGACTACCCAGGGTAACTGCCTATTATCATGGTATGATAATGAGGATTTATAAACCTCGTTACAGTTTTTATTAGCGGAATTAACTATTCCTGAACAAGGACTCCGATTTGGACGTCACGTGAAGGGGTTTAATTAATTTTGATGCGAACTCAAATGATTTTATTTTAGGTATCCAACCTAGGAGTCCAGATGCCTAGGCGAAGGACCGTCACGAGGAAAGGTTTTAAAAATAAAATTTAAGTCGCGTAATTTATAATTTTTAGTAAAAGAATCGAGTTGCGTTTATCGATCTAGGAGTCCGGTTGCCTAGGCTGTGGACCGTCACGAGAGCGAATTTTGAAGTCGATTCAGTGAGTCTTACTCGCAGATGGATCCGACAAAGGTTTAAATTACAAAAGTAAAGAAAATTGAATTCCGGTTATCGATCTAGGAGTCCGGTCGCCTAGGCTGTGGACCGTCACGAGAACGAATTTTGGAATCTTGCTCGCGGATAGATCCGACAAGGGTTTCGGTAGTAGAAGTAATGACTGATTTTAATTATTTTTCCGGGGTTTATATACGAAAATTTTGGGAGAAAAGTGGGGCTAAAAATATTGAGAGCGTGAGAGTAAAGGATTAGATCATAAATTTGAGTGACATTTACTTTCATTCTCGGAAACCTGTCATCTTAGAAAATTTACTATTTGTAAGGGACTCAGAGATACAGACGGTTAATTCATTTACGACCAAATATTAATTACTTAAATCCATAAGTGGTACATATTTTTAAAAGCGATAATTTGATTTTTAAGAAAACATTTTAAAATTTACCTCTGATCTCCGTATGGAGATGATAGAAAATAACAGGAGATCGTAAATTTAAGTGACATTTATTTTAATTTTTGGACCTCTGAAAATTATTTCATCAAAAATTATCGGCTACCGGAATCCATGGGAAACCGTTAGTTTCATTAGCGGGTGGATATGCACTCTTTAATTCCATTAGCAGCGAGACAGAAAGAAATAAAATTTTGATTTAAATGACAGGAGCTCTTTACTCTACTTTTCGGGTAAATAAAATCAACATAGAATTCGTGGGAACTGTAATATTCATCGGCGTTAGATGATGTTAAATTAAGTGCTTGGGTAATAAAATTTAGATCTAAGGGAGAATTTTTAAGCTAACTTGATTTAGACATTAAAATTTAATTCAAACTAGATCACGGAAATATCTTAATGAATTTATGTGACATTTATGATGATTTGAGGGACTCGCGTTGGACATGTGGAAAACATTGAGACAGTGAGCTCTTCGTAAGGGACCAGCCGTAGCGGTGCAGCTGTGCATAGCGGGAGAGAGATATACAAAGTTTTCTTACTTGGTTACTCTTATTTTCCTTTCTCTCTCACTCTTCTGACTTGACCATTCGTATTCACACACTCTTTCGGTGAGAATTCAGAACAAACCCAAAAAGAGCTAGATGAATATATAGGTGTGAAAGAATATACATATGAATATACCCTCACATATACGTACACGCATTTTTATACATATTATTGGGTGTGCTTTGAATTACGCAGTCAAATTCTTATTTTAATAAAAAAATAAAAAAATTTAGAAGAATTGATAAATTAAAGCACGGTTAAATCGCGATCCATTTGTAACGATCGTTACAGACGCATGCGCTGTCACAATGTTGTTCTGCTGCTTCTTCTGTAGGTAGGAGGTTTGCCAAAATGAAGGATGATTTAATTGTATGTAGTGAGGCCCAGACCCTCCTAGGTCTGTCCCTACTTCTCTATGAAATACCTTACAATGGGCTCAAATTTACCGTAGGTCACTCAGGTATATAAATTATCTTAAAACAGCAATAAATATGCATCTACATATATTACTTAAAGAAGATTCTACAACTTTTTCAAAATCGCGACGGGGTGAAATTAGTTTCTTTTAAATTTAAATTTAAATTCGACTCGCGCCAAAACGAGAGCGACCCCTCCCACAACAACGGCCAATAACCTAACAATCTACTCATCGCCGGGGTTTGTTTTTATAGACGTTGGCCAGCCTGCGAGTGAGGGGTACGAGGCTCGGCGTTTTGCGAGCGACGTTCTCTTGGTTCTTGGCGTTCATCAGCGACGGACGCAATTCCCGCACTGCTATCTATACATCTATAAAATTACATTACAACATCCAGTGTCAAATATACACATACACGCCATTTGCCAAAAGCTCATAAGCCCACTGGTGAGTGGAAGCTTATTTTTCAGTTTAAGTTATTATAAATTTATTTGAAATATTGGAGATTTGCTTGGAAGTGGATTTGGGACCTGGTGAAGGAGGATTGTATTCGTGGAGGTTAAAGGACTGGAGGATTGCTGGAAGTTTGTTGGAGAGGAGAGGATCGGCAAAGGTCAAAGGAAAATCTTTGGAGTTTGGTAGTGTTGAAGTGAGTGGAGTTTTGCCGTGTCAAAAATCGATTGTTAAGTTTGTTACTTATAAAATTGTTAATAGAGTCATTTATAAAATTGTACAGTAGTCATTTAGTAATTTTCTCATAGTAGAGTCAGTTATAAATTTTTGTCAAGTCGAGTCTGTCGTAGTTTTATAAATTATAGTCACATCATTGCATCAGCTATTTGTAAAAGTTGTTCACGTCCATATAAAATTTGTAAGACGACCTCGTCTTTAATAAACGCCAGACAAATTAATTTACATAAATCTACAGATTAATTAATTTATCAACATTTCTTCTTACAAGTATAAGTAACGACAAATTTCTCTCTTTTAAACTTTTATCCGCTGCGTGGTCCAGTCGGGGTTTACCCTCACCGTGAGGTACTGAGACAGTCAGACAAGTTTCGCAAAACACCTCAAGTTTTGCACATGTGTGGGACACTTATTATTTTGAGACCACAATTAAAATGAATATAATAAGCACACCCATTACAAAATATTGTAGATGTCTTATTAAATATTAACTTTTTTAACTTATTTGTTTGTTAATTATAGTAATATATTTCGATTTGCAATTTTTTCGTTTATCAATGTAACATGAAGTCTTATGTTTATTGAGTAATTAAAGTGTAAATTTTAATAAATCGCTCAAAATTGTACATAATGATTGAAAAAAAATTTTCGAATTCGAGTTTTTTCCATTTTTTTGAATTTTCTGAGAACATTTGCTATAGTAATGTGTATTTTTTATACACTAGCAGACAGTAGAGATTTCAACGAACAAAAAGCCCCCCGACTCTTTGAAAAAAGCTGATATTTTGACGCGAGAATTTTCGATTGAAAATTAGGGTGCTTTTTTTATATTAAGTTAAAATAAGGCAACAAAATAAATATTTTAAATTAAATAAATTACAGTGTATTCGGGACATAATAAGGTCAGTTTTCACCAAATTTCGTACGTAAAAAAAATTATTGAAAAAGATAAAAATAAAAAACCTAAAACTTGGTTATTTAAATTTTGCACCTAAATTTTGAGGTGAAAAATTTGGAAATACAAAAGTTGTAGATCTTCTAAATACCTACGACTTTGCCATCTAACTTTTTTCCACAGGACTTGTAGTTTTGCCGGAAATCGAGATAAACCATTTTTTTTCCCTTAAAAACTCACCCCCTCCCACTTCCCGAACTCAGATCGCCCGTAATTTATTTTGCCTTTTATTTTTATTATACTCCCCTCCTTTTCTAATGGGTTTCATCCTACTGTTTTTTTTTGGTTTGAAAAATTACTGACCCTGGTCTATCAGACGATGATTCGATTTTTCTGTAAAAATGAAGTTTGAATATAAATTATTGAATATAATTTAGTTTTAAGGATTTCGTTCTAGAATTATTTACCTTAATTAACTTGTATCAACCAAGTAAGAAAGAGAGAGTGTTTACGTTTTAATAGTTACATAGGTACGTATAGCTTGGAGGTTAATCTATGTTTTTGAGGGAAAAAAAATTGTCTAAGTTTTGCATAAGTTTTGATTATTGTTAACTATCATTTCGTGAAAGTATTAAAAATTGATTTTGTTCTATACTATAAAAATAGAAAATTATCAAAATACAGTGAAAATATAATATATTTGACAAGTTTTTGTTGAATGTTTACCAATTTTATTGCTACTGTTATCAATAATAATTTATTATTTACTTTTTTCTATTGAAAAAAAAAGTTGGTCCATACAATTTTATAACCATCAAAAAATACTAATTGAATTTAACTAATCCAATCTCTTAACAGGTGCACTAATTTTTTGTGGTACTTTGGATATGGGGAATTCGATGGAAAAAGATTCAGACGATAAGAACGAGACGTTTTCTGTTAATGATGCTGACAGTGAGTATTCTAATGCCGATCCAGAGCCAATTAGCAACGATGCCCATGATAGCGACAGTAATTTTGATTTAAGTGACAAGGAAAACTGTGATATTAATCATACAATTGAAATGTCAAGATTATTATTTAATTGTATTGTTGTTCATATCCATCATTTATTAATAAAATACTAGGTTCACAGTTTTGTGGAAATATTTATATGATGTTTATTTAAATTTTCACAACGTTTCGTCGGTTTCCCGACTTCCTCAGGTGCTAGAACAATTAAATACAAAAATACTTTACAATAATATTCGTATAATTGCATTACAAAAACATTATCATAACATTGTATCACTCAGACAGTATAAACTCAACTTAAAAATTCAATTTATGACTAAGTCCAAGAATACAACAAAAACACACATACCTCAATTATTGGACATGAATTGATACAATCATGTCAAATGAATCAAGGCAGGCTAACAACCTGAACTTATTCCCATAATATTCAAAATTAATTTATTCATGTTTTAATTGTGTTACGTTCTGGCTTCAATTAAATTTAAATAAAAATTTTTAGAAATTTTTTTTTGAAGTCTCGAATTATTTATTCGCCGCAGTGAGCGAATAAACGGTTCGATACTTCTTATAATCATAATTAATTAATAAATTAATAAATCGTTACTTTGTTGGCGATATTATTTTTATTCACCGCCAACAATGTAACGGAAATCTCTTGCGATAAGAGAGTCGCCGTGGCTCGCGGATAGTCTAAACAGATGACGATGCATGAGACTCGGGCCACGACGATTCTCTCATAGGAAACCTGAGATGCAACGTTAACATTTTGAAAATGTATAATACCAAGGAGCGACAGAATCAAGTCAGTCGATCACAAGATCCAATAGAGCTAAGAACTCTATACAAATCCGCTGGCTTGATCCTGTCACTCGGACTTTAAGGCAAAATATATATATCTATCCGTATTTTTTTCAAAATACATTTTCCTTTTTAACTTTGGGCGCCGCCACTGGCAGCCCAATATTCTCACCTGCTTTGGGCGCCGACACTGGCAGCCCAATATTCTCACCCGCTTTGGGCGCCGACACTGGCAGCCCAAGCACTTCCTTCCTGACTTCCAAAATTCATGCCGAGAAGCCGAAGGGCAGGTAAAAAGGCCCAATTACGTCGGGTTCTTCGTACGATCCATGAGGATCTCGGTCGTTCAGTTCACCAACGCCGCCGCCTAGAAATCGTTGCCGAGGAAGTTCTTCTCGATCCAGTGACGTTGGTTATGCCAAATTCAGGTATCGCGTTAAGTGAGGTTCGGGAGTTGTCGAGCTCTTGTGTTGTTGAGCCGTCGAGCTCTTGTGTCGTTGAGCCATCGAGCTCTTGTGTCGTTGAGCTGTCGAGCTCTTGTGGTGTGGTCCAACAGCTGGAGTCGCTCGTCCTTACGGAGGAACCGAGCCTTCAAAGCTCTTCCTGTGCAGAGGAGGATTCATTGGCGAACCCAGTCTTCTGGACTGGTATCAGTGAGGGTTGGCAGTTGGATCCAGTGGACGTTCCATCCGTCCATCCACCCAGTGGGAGCATCCCTTTTCACGACCCTCGTTACGGGTATTACTCCGAGGCCTACTTTAAGGCCACCGGCCGAGACGCGTACGCACCAGCGGAGGCGAAGAAGTTACGCAAGAAAGGGATTATTTGGGCTGACTTATGGGGCCCATAATCTCCACCATGGTAAGTCATTGAACTTTTTGCCTAAAATAAGAGAAGGTCAACAGCTGACGCACCTGGGGTCTATTGACACCCTAACGACGTCAACCTGGTCAAATTAAAAATATTCTGTATGATCAATAGATAAGCCAGAATGTAACAATTGATAAATATTTAATTAATAAATAATAAAACCGATAACAAACATTAATTAACTAAAACTCTGTCAATGCTACAATGCGAAGTTTGAACTCTTTATTGTAAAACAACCTCCTGGACCATACAAAGTGGACAATAAACTGCCGAGTATTGTAAAGCGGATTGCGCAGCCAATATTAAATATGGACAGAAATATAACTATGGACAATTGGTTTGTTTCCTTACTTTTGATTAGAGAATTACTGGAAAAACACAATACTAAGGTTATGTGAACCATTCGTAAGAACAAATCAGACATATCACCAGAGTTCGTAACTGCTAAAAAAAAAAAAACTGTAAATACGTCAATAATTCGGCTTTTGTAGTGACTTGTCTTTGGTGTCGTACGTATTTGATACCTGCAGCTAAATGCTGTACATTACATTTTATTCCCAAATTTTATTTTTTCACTTTTATTTTTTATACTCTAACTAAAATATATCTGGCGACAAGATTTTATTTTGAAACAATTTTAGTGTGATAAGTAATAAAGTAGTTTAAAAAAAAATGCTTTTAAAAGATTAGGCTTGTTTGTTTTGACATTCGTTGAAATGCTAGATCAAATACCTAAATGTGATTTTAATGATCCCTCAAGTAATAGTAAAGGCCCAAAAGCCATCTGAAAACACTTTCCTTAGAAAGCAACCGAAAATATTCATCAACAATAGCGTACTTAGAATAGGTAGTGCCCTTGCATCGATTAGTTTGCCGGCGCAACGGTAGGGGGTAGGTCAGGTAAACCTCGTCGCCAGACTCTACCAATAAATTATAGACCAGTCATTTTACTCCTAGGCTACCTAAAACTCGATGCTACGTAAAATTAAATTTTTGCAAAAATTTCTAAAAATCGAAAGAAATAAAAAAATCAAAAATGTACAAAAATCGGTGAATTGGAAATTTTGTTATTAACAAAAAACTAAAAAAAAATAAATACCGCGTATCTTGAAATAATTTTTAAACCGATAAAATGCATCAAAATGCAATATATCAATTGCGGGTATTGTAAAACAGATATCACAGATAATATAGAAAAAAAAAAATTACACTAAATGTCTTTATTTATTTTATAAAAATGTTTTTTTATGAAATTTAATAAAACTAAGACGAGACATTTACCGACACAGTCTATAACGTTAAAGTGGCGCTGCTTTCGCCTAGGAGGCGTGGCTTAAATTCAAATCGCTAAAAACTCCGAGACTAAATTCATCAAAAAAAATAAACTTTTTTAACTTTTTAATACTATTGAATAAATATTTATAAATTCAAATACGTCAGTAAATAAATATTTATTCAATAGTATTAAAAAGTTAAAAAAATTTATTTTTTTTGATGAATTTAGTCTCGGAGTTTTTAGCGATTTGAATTTAAGCCACGCCTCCTAGGCGAAAGCAGCGCCACTTTAACGTTATAGACTGTGTCGGTAAATGTCTCGTCTTAGTTTTATTAAATTTCATAAAAAAACATTTTTATAAAATAAATAAAGACATTTAGGGTAAATTTTTTTTTTCTATATTATCTGTGATATCTGTTTTACAATACCCGCAATTGATATATTGCATTTTGATGCATTTTATCGGTTTAAAAATTATTTCAAGATACGCGGTATTTATTTTTTTTTAGTTTTTTGTTAATAACAAAATTTCCAATTTACCGATTTTTGTACATTTTTGATTTTTTTATTTCCTTCGATTTTTAGAAATTTTTGAAAAAATTTAATTTTACATAGCATCGAGTTTTAGGTAGCCTAGGAGTAAAATGACTGGTCTATTAATTACAACCGGTCAGTCGAGCTGAACAGTCGGAGCTCTTTCTAAGTTGCTAAAAGTTTTCTTGATCAGGCAGTATTATTCTTTTGGATAAATTTGGTTATAATTTATTATTATAGATATATTTATGAGAAAGTTTTGAGATAATTAAATATTAAATAAATAAATCGTTCTTGATAGTAAAATAAATGATGCTGTAATTAAATTTATTTCTTAATTATTGCATTAAGATTTTCCTATCCCAATCAAGCTGCGTACTCAGCTAAGTCAGATATCAGCGGACCCAGTGTTCAACTTTCCATTGAGATCACTAAGAATGATCGTCCAACCTTCCTGGTACGAGGAAGTAAGGGCATACCCTTACAATAATATCATAAATAAATTAAATAAAAGAATAGGCTCAACGCAATTTAAGAACAAACATCACACGAATCAAACATTAAAATTAATAATTCTTGAATAAATAAACATTTATAACAATTAATAAAAGAATAGACTCAACGCCATTCAATAACAGATATTGTACGAATCAAACGGTAATCGGAAAAAATAAACTTGGAAAAAATATATCCGGAAAAAATAGACCCGGAAAAAATAGATCCGGAAAAAATAGATCCGGAAAAAATAGACCCGGAAAAAATAGATCCGGAAAAAATAGCCCCGGAAAAAATAGACCCGGATAAAATAGGCTTGGAAAATCAACTTTCCAACTGTTTAACGATCTTGTTAATTTTTTCCGTGGAAAAAAGGTATTCCGAGGGGGTCCAGAGGCAAAGCCCCGGTGGGGTCCAGCGGCAAAGCCCCGGTAGGGTCCAGGGGCAAAGCCCCGGTGGGGGTTGGGGGCGAAGCCCCCCCAGATGAAAATAAAACTTTTTATTATTTTGTGAACGCAACAGCATGACCTACCCTATATTTTCCGGGGCCATTTTTTCGGATTACCTGATCTACCATTATCTAACTTTTGGAGGATGGATTTTTAATTAAAAAAAAAATCACGGATCTATGATTATTATTATTACACTGTAAAAAGAGCGGTGTTAAAAATGGACTCATTTTAACTCCGCCCGGTGTTAAAATAAAATTACACCGGTGTTGAAAATACCGGTGTTAAATTGGGGTAGCCAGTGTATAAGCGGAGTAAAATCGGTGTAAAAGCGTGGTAACCGGTGTAGAAACGGAGTAATATTGGTGTAAAAGCGGGGTAAATTACGTCCGCTTGGAGTATTAACTTAAAAGATTATAAAACACAAAAAATGCCAGTTCATTTATGAAAATTAATAAAAAATATCATTTTTTAACAAGTATAGTGATCGGGTAAGTAAAGTAAAGATGTTAATTAATTTCTAACGATATTGGTGAATGAACAATTGTTTCTTTTTTTTTTGTTGTTGTTGTATGTGGTTGTCTTTATTACTTTTATTTTTTTTGGGGCTATTTTTTCCGGATCTATTTTTTCCAAGTCTATTTTTTCCGGTCTATTTTTTCCGGGTCTATTTTTTCCGGGATCCGAATCAAACATTAAAATTAATAATTTTCAAGTAAATAAAATTTTATAGTAATTAATAAACGAATAGGCAATCGGCCATTCTACAATAGGTTATCAATAAATGATCACAAAATTCTAAAATATAATAAATTTTAGGATAATATAATATTATAAATAAATTTTAAACTATTGTTATACATACAATATTGTACATGTGGGTGTATGTGTGGTTGCGCACGCACATAGGCCCGCATCGGGGCGTTCCCTTACCGCTTTCCCAAAGAAAAATCATAGGGAAAGAGAAAAGATCCAAAGGAACTGTGTTCCAATTAGACACAGTTTTCCCCCAAACAATACACTAAATAGAACCAGATAGAAAGTTATAAAAAGTGTCATTGAACACAAAAACGGTCACCACAGTTTAGTTCCGGGTCAGTAAAGACAGGAAAATTCAAACACAAGTGTTCTCACACTTAATTTTTACACTAGTTCCACACTAGTTTTTATTTTTTTATACAAGTGTTCTGACACTTAAGTTTTATTAATTACTTTACGAGTATTTGATTCATTTAGTGATTATTTATAAATCAAACGTTAAAATAAAATTGTAAACGCGAATAATAAACTACAGTCAGTGTACCGACGATTTAAGATAATCCAGTTGTTGCGACTTCAGGTACTATAAATTTTTGTTATCTAACAATACGAAGCAAATTTCCAATCCACGGAAATCTTGTGACACAAAAATCAATATTTTATGTTCAAAATTTAATGGTTCTTCCTAATGATTGAAATCTATCTTATTGTAAAATTCAAACTATACAAATTAGTGTAGGCAGTTAGCCACCTAATGCTTTTTATAAAATAATTTCGAATTCTTGATTAGTGTCAGCGGTCAAACACCTAATACTTTTATTTCAAGTTCTATTGTATTCATAGCATTGAAATTTGAAGTTGTGAAATTTTTAGATTGTAAAAACGATTATTGGTTTTAATATATATATTTAATTGTAGCTTAAGGTTTACTAATCATAATCCCCGACGAATCCTCTCAGATCCCGATCGATAGGTCGTAAAAGACCTGCGCCGAAGTAAATACTTAAAATTGTCCATTTGGACATATCATATGAAAAACAAAACAAGTGTGTTCTCATAGCGTATTCTATTCATCAATCTACTTAATTCGATGTTGAAAATGGAGATAAAAAGAAACTGGAATGATCAAATTTCACAATAAATATAAAAGTAGCGTAGAAATGATTGATAAATTGAAGGCAGCTTATTCTGTAGCAAAATGTAGTGGATTTCAATATAGTGGAAACCTAAACATGCAAACATGCGAATAACCTTCTCAATAAGACAATTTATAGATAAATTGAAAAAAATATAGATATTCCGAACTAGGAATCGAACCCAGACCAATTTGGCATCGCGCCGAGTGCTCTACCAGTTAAGCTATCCGGCATTATACTATATTTCGTTCAATTTAGTCTATAACTTATTGAGTCACACCGTTCATCGTACGGTAATACACCATTTAAATATAGTGGAAACCTAAACATGCAAACCATCTCAATAAGACAATTTATAGATAAATTAAGAAAAATGTAGTTATTTTGTACAACGAATATTGTCATTTGTAAAATCTTTCAATCGATTCTGTTGATTGCTCAATAAATGGTCATTTTTTTTTATTAAATCTTAACCATCATTTATTCGTGACTGTAAGTGTCTGACCTTCCGCTGATCCGCCATCCTGAGCCTTGTTTTATAAAATTTGTTTGTTGGTGATTGTTGTATCACCCGGCAGCAAACTAAAAGTTAGATAAGCAAGAGTTCGTGGAACATGTAAGGTCACCTGGTGGATTCACAGGTGACTTGAAATATGGTTACAATATAAACTTTGAGACAAATCGCTTTCTGTCTTCACCATTTCCATCAGCAGCCACCAGAATTCGCGGGTTGAACCCTGGCTTAGGCTGGCCTCTAAGAAATTTTATTTTACTGGGACAGAGCAATGGGCTAGGATTTTCGCAAAGCAAAGACCCGCACTTATTCAAACACGGCAACGTATGTTAAACATTCTAACTAACCTCACGGCTTATAATTTATATATTACTTTCTTATTAATAGTTGTTGCGTAATCACAACTACATTCAAATTTGAATGTAGTTGAACTTCCGGCAAATAGAGGCAGCACCTACTGGGGCCTAGTGTCTATTAATTAAAAACTTGACTAGCGCAGTGCGACGCATGCGCATGGATTTTTACTGCCTCGTGGCAAGAAGACCGACGCCATTATCTTTTCGTTTTATACATTTTCAAGTGTCACCACGTGTTTTGTATAATCTACTCAAATTGCGCTCATCTTGAGTAAATAATTAAAAGTAATCAATTAATTACATTCAGAGTTCGTAACTCTATATAAAAATATAATTATTTTTATAATTGCGAGCACCAGAGCTCATAAAATAAATAAACAACAATATCAAGAAATCCAGTGCTCTCCAACCTGTTCCTCAGGAGGTTATTTTCGACGGAGAATCGTACAGGTGCTTAAATTCTACTTTATAAATTAATTCAAGTGTTCATCAGAACAAAAGACTCTGTTTTATTATTTATTTGAATATTATTATGCTCAATTTCTTGATTAAACTCAAAGTTATTTTTTCGCTCAGTAGCCTCTGCAATCATGCTACCACGTGCTCAACAAATAAATTAGAAACAGTGTAATTTATCATGAGCTCATTAAATTCAATTCAATTAAGTGATCATTACTATTAAAACTCAATAACAAAATAATTTATGTATTCAGTGCTATTAAAAATAGTAATTACGTGTTCAATAATTCACTTCGCTCAGTAACCTCTGACATCATGTTACTTATTATCATGACATTTTTGCATTCAACTCAGTGTTCAGTTAAACTCAACTTGATTATTTTTAATTCATTATTTACTTGAGCTCAACTCAATATTTTGTATTCAATCATTCACGTATTCATGAGCTCAGACATTTAACAGTATTTATAAATTAACTAAACTATTTAATTTGCAACCCAGTGATATTTTGTGCTGTGACAAATAAAAATATTGTTATATTTTTAAATATGCGTATTGTTCAAACATCCCAACCACCAACCAGTCCTGGCATGCATTTATTTTATTATTATTACAACAATAGTCGAATTCTTATTAAGAATCGTTTTATTTATTAATTAAAAATCTTAACAGTAAACTAGAATATAAATAGGATGAATATTGATAGATAGAGAAAAGAATCAATTAGAAAAATATGGATTTATTGCCAATTATAATAATGTTTAGTTACTTACAATCGGTGTTTTCGCAAAATACACTATTGCGATAGTCCTGGTATGAACACTGGATCTTTGACAATTATCCACTTGGCGCAGCTTATTTGTAATACACTGAATTGCATGTTTTCTTGATAATTATTTGTAGCGCGAGTATATCGCTGGTAACGTACAGTAATATTTAATTTGTTTGAACTATATTTATAATAAATAATACTAAACCATCAAATGTAATCAGAAGATAATTGCCAGTAATGTACAGAATATCGCAAGTTAATTACCCGAGTTATAATGAGGTTTGGCAAGTAAATTGCCGGAATTGATACTGAATAATTAATAGAAAAGTGCGCATATACGCTAATTGATCCACGATCGAAGTGATTGACCGATAATTTCGGGCGTAGGGCTGGCCTCGGGACTCTGTCCCCACTACACCCTTACGGACATGCGTTGACGTGATAATTAGTCATGTAACCACCGGACTATGACTTGTATAGTTTCAGACGGCAACGAGACAGCAACTCAACATATATAATATATATTAGGGTGGGCCAAAAAAACGACTATATTTTTTTCCATTTTATACTTTGATAGATGAAAAACACCTCTCAGATTTTTAATTTTTCTTTATTATTAGAAAGAAAAATTCTGTCTCGGTATTTAATATTTGAAAAATATTTTTTGTTCCATTGATTTATTGGAAATTGAATTCTCTACAAAAAAGGTCTCTTACAATTTTTTTGTAAACCTCACCGTTCAAAAGTTATTATAGGTTGAAGTTTGGTTATTTTCAGGCAGATTTCTTTTTTCTTGTGAATTTTATAACTCGTCAAAAAACAAAAATTATTATGATACGCACACCTCATGGCTTTACAGGAAATTCACTGCTCTATAAAAATGGTCTTTGATGATTAGTCGATTAAATCAACCGTTTAAAAGATTTTCATCGTCAAACTTCAATGTTTTTGAATGTTTATGATCACGAGTAATTATTTAGTTGGGATCAAATATACTCAAAATACAAGAGGGTTACAAATAGTAATCAATGTAAGATAAAATGTTCATGCATATGGTTTACAGTCAGTTTTACATATATGAAATAATAATAATACCAAACAATGGTTACAATGGTTAAAAACTTACCCTAAACAGGTTTAGGTGAGGTGTCAGGACTTTCAGCAGTAACACAAGACACTACGCATTCTCGCGGCTAATTAATGTGATTCTACTTTATCGATTTATTTAGTTCATTAGTGGTAGTTATTTATGCGTTTCAAAATCTTCGTATATAAAGTGTAAATTGATTGACATTCTTCGCGTTTTTCGTGGTAAAGTAGAATATATATTTGTTTGTAAAATCCTCGCATTTTTTTGCGGTAAAATAATTCTTTAAAATCTTCTCTTTCCTCGCGGTAAAATATTATTCAATGTATTCAAATTCTTCGCATTTTGCAGTAAAATAATTCTTTAAAATCTTCGCTTTTCTTGCGGTAAAATATTCTTTGATTCTTCACGTTTTTCGTGGTACAATTCAATATTAAAATAAAAAATGAAATAAAATGATTAAAATAAGATGAAAATAATTAGTGCTACCGGTGCTTCCGATTAATATTACGACTTACGACGATCAAGGTCCGGTTCGTATGCCCAGCTACCGTCAACCGAATGGTGAATTTAATAACACACTAATTATTCTCCTGAAATTAGTAGAAAATTATATACCGATTATTCGAGTGCTTACGTCGATCAAGGTCCGGTTCGTATACCCGGCTACCGTTAACCGAATGCTCAATCGGGACATCAATCCTCTAGCCACGAACACCGTCAAGTGTCCGGAGTTCAGTATGGTTCAGAGTTTGAATCCCAAAAGAACTGATGAGCTAAAGTCCATGGTCTTTTTATATGGTCTTCACCTATGAAAAGTGGTGGTAACTTGTTTCCCATACGAAAAGACCCGGACCCACTCGAAAGTTCTAGGCCTATGCATACGTGTGATCCCTGGGAAATAGATTTTGACTTCTAAGTAGGCTGATGACCTGGCGCCACTTTGTCGCCGAACAGTGCTTGTGCAGGAAGCCATAAATTTGGTGGTTTCCATTAGCTTTCTCTAATTTCCAAGAATCACATCCAGGTGCACGTAAATCGGTCGGTCTATGGCTTAAGACGAAAAATCAAAGAAAAGATTACCGCTCCTATGCTTAGATTTTTAAATGGGAACGGATACATAAATTTTAAAAGTACGTTAAGTAAAAATGATGAAATTTAAAGGAAAACGAAATTGATAATACGCGTGGTCCATTAGTACAATACGACCTAATTGTAAAGCGTTGAAAACGCTCAGGTAGGTATATTTGTCCTGTACGACTGCTGGCGTCAGTGAGACGGACGTCAAAAAAAGGTCTAAGTGCAAGAGATTTTAGTGTGTACTTATTTGGGAAGAAAAATAATAAAATTTTTGAATGTAGCAGCCGTGACATACAAATAAATTTTCAAACAGAGAACTTTTCTAGTAGTAACTTTTACGACAGAAACTCAAGTTTGTACGAATTTCCCCAAAACTCATAAATCAAATTGAAATTGTTCGAATTATTAATCAAAAACTGTTAAAATTAGTGTGCATTGAAGTTTGACGATAAATATCTTTTAAACGGTTGATTTAATCAAACAATAGTGCAACTTATCACAAGTCTCCTAGGCAGGAGAATAAAACGTCATCATCAAAAGAAGACCAAAATAAAAATACGCAAGTACGACAAGATAATTATATACGAAAATGTTCGAATTCTGGCGAGTCTGGTCATACAGCTAATAAATGTATGAAGTTACGCATGCCGTATTGTTATATTTGTCATACACCAGGACATGACTATAAAGACCGTAAAAAGTCTACTGCACGAGCTGAATCCAAAAACGAGTCAGCTCCTGCACAAAGTTAGAAAGCTGTCCCCGTACGCAGGAGCATAGGAGGAGAGAGTACCTAGATGCTCAGAAAATTAAACCAGACGAACATCAACTCACAGAAATCAACACGTATACAGAAACTGAACAAATAAGAAATAACGTGACTGGACACCCAGACACTGGTCAAAAATTTAATACTTTGGAAATTCCAGTTGCACTAGAATTTAACAACGTGCCTGAGTCAGACTTCGTAGAAGACCCAGCCGAAGAAAAAATAACTAAATGTACCTTGATGGGATTTGACTCTGAAGAAGACAGAGAAAATGAAGAAGTTTAATATTTGAAACTCCGTCATTGTTTATTTTGTGTTGAAAGACTCGACTATTTACAGGCTCAAACTCCATCGACAATCTATGATGAAGAAATTAATGCACTGTAAGATACTCCTCTAGAACCTGTTTGTGATCATATAAACTTAAAGAAAATTACATCAACGTCTCAAGAACTTCCTGCACAGTCAGATGTGAAATTAAATTCACTGGTGACTGAGTACTGCGAGAAACAGGACCCAGCAGATATCTGTCGTGAATTATCACTTCTACTGTGTGATGTTAAGTAAAGAAGAAACACCTGAAGAATCAAAACACATTGTCGAGGTGGAAGAGACGACACAATTGTTGTCACTGGAAACAGAAAAATAACAACAATTGAAACGGCATAAAAAATTACTTGACATCATCGGACTAGATCCACCAACGAGGTCCACACGAATTTTTGCGAAAATTAAAATCGCAGAGCACGAGTTTCAAGCTCTTGTGGATACCGGCAGTGACCGCACATACGTGAACGACAAGGTCGCGGATCTCATTCGTCCATATACTACTAACAGTCAGAAAATTGACCCAGTTACCAGACATGGTGTAATAGTTGGAGATGGGAACGTCATATACCCGAAAAAGGGGTTTTCAATCATCATAACCGTCGAAGATGTTCGAAGCAGAGTATGGGTGACCGTCATGCCCAAGTTACCTCATGAGGTAGTGCTTGGTACTGCTGCAAGTTTAAATTACCTCGTGGGCATCAGCTTTTCGAAGCAGTACTGGAGTTCAGCAGCTGGCAATACTCAGTACGAGTTTGAACATCGAGAGTATGGAGCAATATCGCAATTAAACAACATTCAAGGTGAGCCTAAGGATTGAACTCCTGTTCTAGATAATCTGTTTAAAAAACTAGACACATATGAACGAGGTCTCACTGATGTAGTGGAACACGGAATCCACTTGATATACCTTAATGTGGCTCCGGTACGTATGAAACTATATACTCGAAGTAGACCGATTATGGACATAATAATAGAAAAAATATATGATTTGGAAAATAAACATTTTATTCAAGACAGTTACAGCTCGTGGGCCAGTTTACCCGTCGTCGTTGAAAAGAACGACGGAACTCATAGATTCTGTGTAGACTACAGATCTGTAAATAAACTCACGCAAGAGACCAGCATAACCATTACCAAATATGTAGGGTATTCTAATGAATATTGGTAAAACAAATGACATCTCAGTCATCGACATGAAGGAGGCTTTTCACCAAGTACCAATGGCAGTCAACTCCAGACAATATACAGCCTTTGTTGTTAATGGACTAGGCCAGAGAGAATGGCTTGTCATACCAAATGGATTAACTGGAGCACCTAGTACCTATCAAGCATTAACAGACAAGGTAAAAGAAATAATTTGTAAATTAATTAGAGATGCTCTAGGTGACGAAGCCGCCGTAAAATACTTTTGGAAAATATTCGCATACCTTGATAACTGGATAGTCATCAGTGAAACACTCGATGAGCACAAATTATTATTGGAATTTCTCTTTGACGCATTTGCTTTGGCAAAATTAAAAATCAATAGAGAAAAATGTCACTTCTTGATGCCCGAAGTTACCTATTTGGGTTTCCTAGTCGACAAGGATGGTATACGACCAGATCCAGAGAAGATTCGTCCTGTTACGGAATTACCACCTCCAAAAGCTCGTATACAATTACGAGGATTCATTGGACGAGTTAATTGGTTTCATCGACACTTACAGAATATCGCTCATGTCCAAAGACCACTATATAAATGTGCGAGTTCAAAAGTTCCGTGGAATTGGACTGACGCGGAACAAAAAGCTTTTGAAGAAACCAAAAAGATCTTAGCTGATCCAGCAATACTCAAACTACCTGTAACAGGATTACCATACTTTTTGTATACTGATGCCAGTGACACCGGTCTTGGTGCAATATTAATTTAGCACGACGAGATAAATAAGTCAGAACGTTTGATCATCTACATCAGCAGACCACTCTCGGATCCAGAGATTAAATACACTACCATGGAAAAAGAATGCTTGGCAGTGGTATGGTCTGTCAAAAAACTACGATGTTATCTTGGAGGTATGGCATTTATAGTTATTACTGATCACCAGGGCCTGGAAGTTGGGGCCAACAATTAAACGTAAAAAAGATAACAGAAACAAGTTCGAAAGCAATAATGGAAAAATAAAATTAACGAACGCATGCAAGTTCAGGTGAATGAATTCGTACTATAGCCTCTAACTAAAATGTCAAATATTAAAGAGGTTGACAGCAAAATACGTGGAATTCCAATTACTGAATGCGATTGTGCAAGATACTTGCTACGATGGAAAAATTTGCGGTGTTAGCGCGGATATAATCCTCTTCAGAGTGAAATTTACTCCGAAAGTGAGTTTACTTCAATATTAAAACTCCGAATCGGAGAAAATTCTGATTTGAATAAAATCCACTTCGAAATCAGTCCACAGAAAATACAAACTTCCTACTCACGCCGTTTTACGGAGTAATTTTTATCAAATTCCGAACTCCGAGTGACGGAGTGAATACGGATTTGAATGAAATCCGGGATCACTTCGAATTCGATCCTGATTTTTAACAGTGTGACATAAATTAAATAGTCAATAAATAGAAGGCAAAAATATTTTTTATAAAATTTCAGATACTTTTGGTGTAGCGAGGTAATCTTCCTGATGGTCTCACTTGTCGTCGAGCTGACGGTTATGCTCATAATGTTGGTGACGGTATCGCTCGTTGTCGTGCTGATCATCTTGATCGAAATCTTGGTGACGATCTTTCTCGTCGTCGTGCTGACGGTCTCGCTCGTCGTGCTGACGGTCTTGATCGTCGTCATTTTGGTGATCTTGCTTGGCATCTTACTGACTCTCCTAATCAAGATCTTGCTCGACATCTGTCGTATGGTCTTGCTTGTGATCTTGATGTCTGTTTTTTAATCAGAAGAACAGCAGGTCAGTACCAAGATAATTGAGGATGATTACTGATCAGTAATCACATCTTGCTCATGGTCTTGCTAGTGATCGTTTTGTGATACTGAAAATATTATTTTTTCGAATGTCTCGTCTTCTTTGTTTTTTGTGATAACTTGATAGTTTCACAAGCTTTAATTGATATTAGTTAACAGTTTTGCTCAGCTGATTGAAAAAAATACTATAAGAAATACTAGAAGAAGTCATTCAAATGATAAAATAATTAAGAATATCAATTTAAATATTATGTTACTAATAGTATTACTATTTTTTTTCCATTAAATCTAATTTCCGTTAATAAATTATTATTTGCTTGTTTTGAAATTTTTTTTGTATTTTTCCCTATTAGTTATCGTTTTAAATTTCGTTCGTTATCTTTTTTTTTACATCTGACGTTAAAAAGGATATTAATAGTGTTTATCAGCCCGTTCAGTGTTTAATTATTTGTTTTTGAGTTACTAGTTCTAAATTTTTTTCTATTAGATTTTCTGATCGAAGTTTCGTGAAATACTAAAGGTAAGTTCATAAAAGATTTATTTTTCTTTATGGGTATTTCAACTTCATATAATTAATTCCTTTAACAAAATTGAATATGGCATCTGACGACCGTCGCAATCTTGTTCATCGACGAATTCAAAGAGAGTTTGTTATGCACAACAGTATTGGTTGTCTTGAAAAGATACACGTTCGAGCGTCATCTTCAATCTGCTAAACATCAACTTGCTATCGAAAGACAGAATCAACCAGTCTTCCCAAATGAACGCCACCTCACTAACTTAAGTAGTCGACACTCGGCATTCTTTAAAGACTTCACAAGCGCTTGCATCAAGTAGGATATTTGTTTTGACAAAGTTTGTCAACCTGCCTTCGTCACTTTCCTTGAAACTCATACACACCGTAAAGTCCCGGATGCAACTACAATGGGCAAAACGTATGTGCTCATCATACATAATGAAACTTTAACGGCCATACGAGAAGAAATGGGAGGTTGTCCGATTTCGGTTCCCTTCGACGAAACAACGGATTCGCAGCGTCGTTGTGTCACCAATATTATTATTGGTGCATTGCACATAGACCGAGCTTCTACTGGGCGGCTGATTAGGTGCTGTGTAGTTAAAACATCAAACGCGACAAACATGGTTGTTATTTTATTTAAATCCGTATTCACTCTGTCACTTGGAGTTCGGAGTTTAAAAAAAAATTACTCCGCAAACGGCGTGCGTAGGAAGTTTGTATTTTCTGCGGATGGATTTCGGAGTGGATTTTATTTAAATCAGAATTTTCTCTGATTCGGCGTTTTAATATTAAAATAAACTCACTATCGGAGTAAATTTCACTCCAAAGAGAATTTTATCCGCGCTAAGTCCGCAGATTTTTTATAGTAGCACGTATTTTAAAATCTCATTCAGTAATTTGGTTTGTTCGAAATCGCGATCGGTTATTTGAATTCTACGTGTTTTGTTGTCAATCTCTTTAATATTTGACATTTGAGTTAGAGGCTATAACGCGCATTCATTCACCTGAACTTGCATGCGTTCGTTAATTTTTTTTTCTATTATTGCTTTCGAACTTGTTTTTGTTCTCTCTTTTACGTTTAATTGTTGGCCTTAACAGGCCCTGCTGATCATGCAGCTCTTTGTTGGTTACAGAAATTAAAAGACCCATCAGGCAGAATCGGCAGATGGGCTATGGAGCTACTCACGAGAGATATAAAATTTATATATCGCAAGGGTACCGAGAACGAGGGCCCTGACGCACTCTCACGCATGTATGACACCGAAACCACCGACTTGGTATGACAATAAGTTTCAACTGGTCGAGAAGTATCCAGAAAGACATCCAGGATGGAGAATTAATAATGGATAATTGGAACATCTGCGTTCAGACCCACTCAAACCACTCTTAGGAGACGATGAAGCTTGAAAAACAGTTGTAAAAGAAGAAGATATTTTATCACTGATCCAGTTGCATCATGATACATCACAAGCTGGTCATTTTGGTCGTAATAAAACTTACTATCGAGTAAGGGAAAAATATTACTGGCCAGATATGTATGGAAATATAGCAGAGTGCGTACGTAAATTCGAGACATGTATTCGAGTTAAATACGATCAGTCACCGAATAAGACTCGCTTATATACCAGACCACCAACATTCTGTTGGTCAATAATTTCAATGGACACCATTGGACCATTTCCAAGGTCAAAACGAGGAAATACCTACGCATTAGTAGTCGAAGATTTATATACACGCTACATGGAGATACGAGCAGTCCGAACAGCTGATGCAACAACAGTAATAAAACTTCTTGAAGAAGTTTTCAGACACTTGGGTGCACCACTCATCTTGGTAACCGATAATAGCACTGAATTTATTACTAAAAAACTTAGCGAGTTCACTAGTAAGTATGGTATAAAACACGAATCGACACCTCTTGCACACGCGCAAGCTAACCCGGTCGCTAACAACATGCTATCGAGACACAAATGCGTAAAGCAACTGCTTCTTATGTTAAAACGCAGCTCAATTCTTCTCATCCTTCTACTGATTTCTCCATTGGACATCCTGTCTACTCTGTAAATAAGAAACTTAGTATTAAGGGTGAAAATTACTCTGCTGCTCTTGCACCTAAATATTTGGGACCTACTTATGTCACAAAAATCCTGAGTCCATTGGTGGTGGAAATCGCTGATGAACGTGGAAAAATTGTTGGAAAATATCATGCATAAGACTTGATAGTTTGACGCTCTCTACGTTTAAATAAAAATCAATTCTAAATATGTTTCAGAAGTCATACTGGGACGAGATCAGACACTAAAGATGTCTGACAGTGAAAACTCCATGGAGTCAAACAGTCCACCATCATCAAGACAGCTGCAAAGTCTGGCAATAGCAGCCAAGCTGTTACAACCGATGACTCAGGACTCGTCGAGTGAAGACGAGATAGAGACTACTGAAGTTCTAGCTACTGAAGCTACGGAGACACCCATCGTGGCCAATACTGACCACTCACACACGCCTGAAATATCAGTTAAGGTGGCAGATACATCGTCATCACAATCAACAAACTCCGAGAGTAGTGAAAATGCACCTTCATCTCCCACTGAAGTTACCAGTGTGAAACCTAACTCCGAGGTTTCACCCATCGAATCGCAAAATTCATCTGCACCTTCTGCCCAGATGATTGATCACGCGAAGAAACAAGTGGCAGAGATCAACAGCACTAGCCGTTTCCGTCGGCAGTTCTTAATCGAGGTGCATCTAAAAACACTGCTGCGTATGATGACACTGTCATGACTCGCCGCATGGAACCAGCGTCTAATCGAGATACTCGTCGGTTCTGAAAATAGCACGGCGAATAAACAAACACAAAATCTACAACGAAATCTCTACAAGGAGTATGGCTCAGTGTAGTCCGCTAATTTGAGCCAAGACCAAATTAAGCAGTTACAAGCTCTGTTGATCGCCTTGGACTATTTAGACACAGAATTTCCCCTGAGCGTCTGGCAGAGTGTCACTGGAAAGATACTCCTGCCTTCTGAATTTCGGGGAATGAAGATTATGACCGGCAACACCACCAGTCCAGTCACTGAGGTCTCCAAGACAGTCAAAAAAGAAACCACCACCTCAACTGAGTCACAGAGGACGCCAACGCCAAAAGTTACGCAAAATGTAACTGTCAAGACGACAACACCGGTAGCGGTAACAACTCACGCTACCACGCCCACTGTAGTTACAGCCAAAACAACTACAATCACACGAACGACCATGTCTACCCAGACGAAACCGGACATGAACATCATGAAAAATTACGTAGAACCACGTAATTCCGGAGAGGATATAAAAACACCTCTGGACAGCATTCTGGCTCGGGAACCATACAAACAGAAGTACTAAGCCTTAAATCGCCGATCTCGGGACTATGTGGAGAAAAGATTGCAGATCCTTGTTAGTAAAGCCATTGAAGAGCACCTACGCACTAACAGGACACCAATCCCTATCTCACTCGGGCCCCCCACTCCTTCCATCTCAGGAAATAAAGAGACTCTGGCCAAAATGGGGCTTGGAATGGGGCCCCAATGGTACGAATTCCCTGTATTGGTCTACAGGCTGCAGATAAGTGGTGAGTCGCAGCATGACTCATTACCCTGACAGGGTTTCTTCCACATTATCTCACTTGGATCTAGGACGGCAACTATTAAAAGATTGCCCTCTACCGTCATCATCAAGTAAATATCACTATAGCTAGCTATAGCTAGTGATAGTGTTGTGTACGGGCTATTATCTATAACAGGTTATATTTCAACCTTGCCAAGTTTGGCCCCTTTATTAAATGATGTTAATAAGGGCACCCCTGGAAGCTAAGACTCGGCCTTCCGGAACCGGAGATGCTATTTTAGAATTTCAGGGTCGTTGAAAGTTATAAGAGTGAGGAGATTGAGGGATTAAATTTATTTTACACACAATTTTATATCAATATAATTTTTACTTTTATTCAGTGATTGACAATTTGGCCCACCGGGCTTTTCTCTTACTTATAATTACTTGTACAAAATTTCGTCCACCGGACTTTTATTCTTACTAATTATTACTAAACAAAATTTTGTCCACCGAACTTTTACTAATTACTTAAACGAGTCCCCTGGACTTTTTTTATACTGGCCACCGGCCTGATCCCCTGGATCTTTTATTTAAAACGCAAATTGAGTCCCCAGGACCTTATAATTAATGGCCACCAGCCTGATCCCCTGGATCTTTTATTTAAAACAGAATTAGTCCCCTGGACTTTATATGAAATGGCCACCGGCCTGATCCCCTGGATCTTTTAATTTGAAAACAAAATTTATTGAGTCCCCTGGACTTTTTAATTAAATTAATTTTGGCAACTTGCCCGATCCCCTGGATCTTTTTAAATGAAACAAAATTAAAATGTATTCCCCTGGAATAATTAATTTTTCCACTCACACACACACACGTTATCAATTAATTGTCCCCAGGACTTATTCTTACACACACACTTTTATAAAATCATAATTATAATAATTGATCTCCCAACTTAAAATTTTTCACGACTATAAATTTATTTGCTTTATAATTTTTTACGACTAAATTTTATACTTTCAGTTTTTCGAGTATCGGGATTTTGAGTGAAGAAATTACTGAAAAGCTGTTGCCCACGACTGACGCTGTCTCTCTCGACTTTGCGTGTCTCTACGTTTCTCTCTCTAGTTCATGTATACAATTTTATTGTATAATTATGACTGACATCAATTTACTAATTAATTTTTTTTCTTATATTTATTTATCCTTTTATAACTATTTCACAACACTTTTACTTTTCTTTTAATTTTCAGTCTTGTAGATTTTGTATTTGTATAACTTTCTTGTTAAATAAATTGATTGATTTACTTTATACACTTTCTTAATGACTAGATTTATGATTTATAATTTCTGGCTTTCTTGCCGAGAATTCATCCGACGGACCGCGTGTAAATTTAATTTGAATTCTGGCCTTCTTGCCGAGAATTCGTATTTTTTTTTAATCAAACCGTAAATGGCGACTGCCCACGAATTACTTAATTATTATTCAATTAATTACTCAATAAATTGTGGCCACTTGCCGACGATTTATTTACCTCTATATAATTTTCCTTCCAAAACTGATCGTGGCGTCCTTAATTCCTCAGCCTTCCTGCCTATTTCCGTCTGACCACGTTCTTTCTCCAACAAATTTTATTTTACTCCTCAATATGTATATGTATGTAATGATGTACGCTGTCACCCGTCTGGTGTCTATGCCGGTCCGTCGGACTGTGTCTGTCTTCACCTCGTGCACCCACTAATAATAGTGTCAGTTCGTGACCTTTCGGCAATTATCGTAATTGTTCCCACTCAATCAATTCTAATTGGGTCGTAAGGACGAGCCCCCAAAACTGGCGCTCCCGGTGACTAGTCGATTAACTAGATCACGGGGTTCGCCTATTTCAAATAATACTAGCCGCATGAAATTCAAATATGTAACATTTAAATTATTTGAATTTTCTATTTTATTTTTACCCCGTTACATATCCGTGGATTGGTAAGACAGTCGAAAGGAGTCGGCTTCACCCGCGCAGCGGTGTCTATTGGCTTCCTGCAACTATGGAGTTGCCGCATGTTACAAGGTGAAAAACATGCGGGCAATGCTAACGGTTGGAGTAATTGTCCCAGAACCCACAAAAAGAGTGACACGTACTTGGTCTGACGCCCCCTAGAGGGCGCTAAACCCCTTCTGGAAGACCGCACGGATGAGAAGAACTTGTCTGCAAAGAGAGATGCCCGAGATGCGCATGCTCGCTAAATTTATTCAACCCATTCTGCGATGCATATAAGGAGTGCCGACCACAATTAAAAGCCTGGTTGGATACTTGGTCGACACCAGAGATAAAATGGTTGATGGCTGTACTGTCATCACAAAATGGTCTCAAGGACGAACCAAGTGCCTGAAGTGGAAGTTACCTCGGCAGCACTCGAAGAGTACAAATGGAGTACCACAACGATGGTCCACAACCGTGTCATCCAGTCGACGCCGGTGACCGGTACTATCAAAAGGAAGCTAAGAGAGCTCGCAAACTTCAGTGACGTAGATCGTCACGTACATCGACTTAGTCAGGCAAGCCCGACTAACCACATTCTAAAATTTTTTTATCATTATCATTTATTTTCTCTCCTAACTTAATGTTTTGCTTAATATGATTTGTCATTTTGCTATTCACAATTTTCTGGTGGTAATCAAATAATATTTTTAATCAATAATGTTGTTGCTACGACTTTACGAGTAAAAAAAAAAACTTTAAAAGTAGAGGCATTTTTACCACTCAGGTCTTTATACTATAACTACTCTTAGAAGTCAGACTAAAATTTTCTGATCTGTCTTCTACTCTCTAGACGTGTACCATGCAGGCCACAAGCAAGCGAGATAGCCGCATGGATGACACTGTGACGAGTGGACAGATGTGAGCAGACAATTTTCGTCTACTATATTATTATTTTGAAAAAAGGAAACTATGAGTAGACCAAAAAAAAAATAAAAAAAATTTTGCTAATCATATTTTTCTTATATATTTTCATCAATTACTACTTTGTTTCTTTTCCGAAAATAAATATATTTGTTTGCATTATAATATTAGATTTAATATTACATTTATCTTGTTCGTTAAAAAATATAAGATCCATACTTATTAAGTCCGTAGAAACTTTCTAGTTATAAGAATTTTTTACCAAAGGGTATTATAATAAAATATTAATAGTAGATGTAACCTAATGATAATCACTTTGTTTGCAATAAAAAATAGAATAACATTAATAAAATTTAATTCGACAAATTTACATTAGAAATAAGATTATTATAAGGCATGACTGTTAGCTATAGGACATATGTTACCGAAAGCCAACAGTTATGCGAATGGTGAGTAAGCCAACAGTAATACGCAAATTCAGAGTCAACAGTATATGCGCGTGTACGATTGATAGTCGATTTTCTCACGTACGTGAAATCTAGGAGGGGAGAATGCTACGGGGTAAATAAAATCATAATAGTAATTATTTACCGTCTTTTGGTCACACGCGCGATACGTAATTTAATTTTGCCGCGTCAACTTGAAAATCTACGCATTTGCAATCAACCCGAACGCATCATTTTTGACCACCATCGGAGATCTTCCGATCAATGGGAAAATGAGGGGGGGGGCATTGTGGTGTAAGACGCTACGGGCGACACTTAGAATATTACCACTAAAAGGCGAGCACGTGGTGTGTTTTCGCTCCACCGAGTTTTTATTGTAATCATTTCAAATTTACATGAAGTTAACAGTGAATAATAGGCACTATTGCTGCGTGCACTATTATTACTCAGCATTCGAATAAATAAGAGTGAACCTCAGGCACCAGCTAACGTGCGCTGGTGTTACTCTAGCAGTTAAATGAATTAAATAATTTATACTGATCATCAGACGCATGTCGCGTGTTGGTGAAAGTATTATATATAATAAAATACTTACTGTCGAGAGATAGACTCGAGTCACTGAGTGCGATCTCTGTCAATACCAGTATACGTTCCGACGTATACCAATACTTGGTGGATCTAACTTGGTTAGATCTTGTCGCGCCTGCGACGAAGCATACGCACGAGGGTGCATACTATCCAGGGGAAGCTGAGGTTTCCGAAACTGATCTATCTCCAAGGAGTCCTCTCCATCGCTAAAGTCTACAAGATCCCGTCATCAAATCGCCGTAGCGTAAATAAATTCGAGCGTGTAATAAACTGTGTACTGTTTTTTTATCATTCGTGCGAATACTGTTGGCTTCGCGAGAGTAGTATTTTTCTTTAAACTACTGTCTATATTTCTTTTCTTTCTGTAAAGTATGGGTTATGATTTGTTTCCTCTGTTGTAATCTATAATTTATTTCTTTCAATATATTTCTATTTCTCAACTATAAATTGTTTATACTAATAAGTCACACCCACGGACTCCTGGTTGAGCCTCTCTCTATCACTAGCTAGCTAAATAAGATTTTCTTAGTTTTTATCTTTTTCAGAACTAAGTGGCACCCTCAACATCATATAAGAACTAGGACATCGCTGTTTGGTCTTGGTTGGCAAGTTACTTTCGGCAGCATATTATTTACAGGTTATTTTCTTCACAATAAAATACAACTGACAAAATTGAATTATAATAGGAAATGCTTAAGTTGTGTGGAATAAGAAACCATATTCCCAACATTTTTAGATCTCATTTAAAATTTCAAGGCTATCAAATTATTGGAAGAAATAGTCAAAACATAAAGCTTAAGGTCATAAATTAAAGATTATTAGACAAGCTTTCAGATACTTTTTACGGAAATTGTCTGTGAATGTTAGTTTTGAAGTTACATAAACTTTAGCAGTGATTAAAAACTGATTTTTACGAAAAATCATGAAAATTTCAAACATCCATAATTTCAAAACTATTCGAACGATTCAGGGCATCTTTGAACTTGATCGAAGTAATCGCCTATAGAACAAGTGTAAAAAAGTTTCATTAAGATCCGATAAGAACTGTGGGTGCTATCGTAATGACAAGACCACTGATAATCATAGGGATTAGAGGTACATTCGATACATCATAAATAATAAAAGAAATACTTTTAAAATATAAAATAGCAGTGAAATTTACAGGTTATTTTGTGCACAATAGAATACAACTGACGAAACCGGATTATAATGGGACAAGCATAAGTTATGTGGATTGAAAACCATATTTTCAACATTTTTTTATTCCATTAAAATTTTCAAGGCTATCAAATTATTGGAAGAAATGGTCAAAATGAAAAGTTTAAGGTCATAAATCAAAGCTTATTAGTCAAGCTTTAAATTACTTTTCACAGAAATGCTCTATGAGTTTTAGTTTTAAAGTTATGTGGACTTTAAAAGTGATTAAAAACTGATTTTTTCGAAAAATCGTTAAAATTTCAAACAGCCATAACTTCTAAACTAATTGACCGATTCAGCCCATCTTCGAACTTAACCGTGGTAATTACACATAAAATAAGTGTAGAAAATTTCATTAAGATCGGATAAGAATTGTAGACGCAATCGTGTCCTCGAAAGTCCGTTATATTACATAAATATATATATATATATATATATATATATATATATATATATATATATATATATATATATATATATATATATGTAAATTTTTTAACGGATGGTATTTTTGAACTCTACTCAACTAATTATGATAGTTTATGACGAAAGTCCTTGAAAAATCGACCATGAGGACAAATACAATAGTTAGATTTTTAGAAAAATCTACCTAAAAAGATATTTATCCCTAGCAACATATATATATATATATATATATATATATATATATATATATATATATATATATATATATATATATATATATATATATATATATATATATATATATATATATTAGGGTGTGTCATTTGAAGGCTATATTTTTTTTTTACTGCCATACCCGAAAATCTGGTAGTATATAGAAAATAAAAAATTATGCCGCTGGGTGAAAGGGTTTAAGTCCACTAGCGGCTTAGCTCATCAAATAATTCGATTTCCCATTTAAATAACACGGGAAATTTTTTTTTTTAACTTTGAGTATTTTTAACTCGTGAACAAATTAATAGATCGAATTGACTAATACACACTTTTGTAGGAAATTGAACGCTCTACAAAAAAGGTCTCTTATCATTTTTCGATCAATCTGTCTGTTCTAAAGTTATTGGAGCTGGAAGTCAAGTTATAGTAAATTTCGAGATCTTTTTACTTTTTCGGCAAAACTATCAGACTTATCACAAAATATCATATATATATATAATAAAATTAATTAATTAAAAAAGAAACAAAAAGTTTTATAATAATAATATAAAAAAAAATTTTATTTAGACAAATACATAAAAAAAAAAATCGGTCTGTCAGTTGACCCTGCGGGCCAGCCCCAAAACTTCCCGCTGTTTTCGAGCTCGCTGAGCTCGAAAACATTATTGTGAATATATTTTCGAGCTCTTCGAGCTCGCAAATACTTTTGTATGCCATTGTTTTGTAAAAAACCATTTTTTAGCATTTCTTTCTTCCACGATATCTCGCGAACGAATTAACCGATTTTGATGGTTGAGGTGGCAATCGACGCGTTTTATCAAGTTCTAAAGCTGGTCGAATTTTGAAATTGATTTATTCAGCCGTTTTTGAGAAATTTCAAAAAAACCAAGGAAAAAATTTTTTTTGAATTCTTTCGTCAACGGTTTCTCTTGAACGAATAAACCGATTTTGATGGTTGAGGTGGCATTCGACGCGGCTTATAGAGTTTTAGAGCTGATTAGATTTTGGAATCAATCCATCGAGCAAATTGGAAGTTATCCAAATAAAACATTTTTAAAAAAATTTTATTTTTGAAATATCTCTGAACGCACCCTACCGATTAAGTTCAAATTTCTACGGCCTCAAGACATTAACAAGCCGCGTCGAATGACACCTCAACGATCAAAATCGGTTCATCCGTTCAAGAGTTATGAATATTTACATACATACATACGTACGTACGTACGTACACACATACATACACTCGGACATCATCGTGAAATTAGTCAGGATAGCTTCCTAGGACCTCGAAACGTCGACATCTGATGGAAATTCGATTTTCGTAAATCGGACCGAAACCAATAACTTCCCGAATTTTTGAAAATTTACAATTTTCTTAGCGGGAAGTTAAAAATCGGTCTATAAGTTGACCCTGCGGGCCAGCCCCAAAACTTCCCGCTGTTTTCGAGCTCGTTGAGCTCGAAAACACTATTGTGAATAAATTTTCAAGCTCTTCGAGCTCGCAAATACTTTTGTATGCCATTGTTTTGTAAAAATCCATTTTTTAGCATTTCTTTCTCCCACGATATCTCGCGAACGATCAACCGATTTCGATGGTTGAGGCGGCAATCGACGCGTTTTGTCAAGTTCTAAAGCTGATCAAATTTTGGATTCGATTTATCGAGTCGTTTTTGTGATATTTCAGGAAAAATAAAAAAAAATTTTTTTTTAATTCTTTCGACAGCGGTTTCTCTTGAACGAATGAACCGATATTGATGGTTGAGGTGGCATTCGACGCGGCTTATAAAGCTCTAGAGCCCAGTTCGTTTTGGAATCATTCTATCCAGCACATTAAAAGTTATCAAAAAAAAAAACATTTTTCAAAAAACTTTATTTTTGGAGTATCTCTGAACAAGCCCTACCGATCAAGCTCAATTTTCTCTCGGCTTCAAGATATTGACAATCCGCGTCGAATGACACCTTAAAGTTCAAAATCGGTTCATCCGTTCAAAAGATACAGGTATTTACATACGTACGTACGTACATACATACATACATACACTCGGACATCATCGTGAAATTAGTCAGAATAGCTCCCTCGGACCTCAAAACGTCGACATCTGATGGAAATTCGATTTTCGTAAATCGGACGGAAACCATTAACTTCCCGAATTTTCGAAAATTCTTAATTTTTTTAGCGGGAAGTTAAAAAAATACAATAATAATAATAATAATAATAATAATAATAATATATATAAGATTTATTTAAATAATACATAAAATACATACGATAGTAAGAAAAAAATCAATAATAATAATAATAATAATAATAATAATACTAATAATAATAATAATAATAATAATAATAATAATAATAATAATAATAATAATTATAATAATAATATCAAAGAAGCTACTAATAATGGTGGAAATCCATATCATCATCATCAGGCCGAAATAAATGTGGATTTTCCCACGGCTGCTCCTGCTCATGTAGTTGCCACTGCTATTGCCATTGCTGCTGCTGCTGCTGCTGCTGCTCTAGCTGTTGTTGCTGCAACCATTGTTGCTGTTGAAGTTGTTGTTGTTCCTGTAGTTGTTGTTGTTGTAGTTGCTGTTGTTGTTGATTCAACAGCATGTTTGATTCGTCTTGCAATTGAGCAAAACGACGCTGCCACTGCTATAAATTGAGGTCTTGGGTCTGAATTATACAGGCCTGCTCATATTGCTGCTGTTGTAGATGCAGAATCTCATGATATAGCTGCTCTCTTATTTGCAGCAGCTCATTTATACCCTGAGCATTTTGCTGCAACTGCTCAGAGTCACTTACAGAGAGATTTTCAGATGACAGTCTCGAAGACTCAGGGTAGCCAGATGATTGAGATGCTGCTACTGCTGCTGCTGCTGATGATGATGATGATGATGGTATGGGTGTAGAGTGCGCCAGAGGTTCACCCATAAGTAAAAACTCATCATCATCACTTAACGTCTTCGACAACGTAAGCGGTGGTGCCGGTGACGATAAATGTCGCATTGCCTGACGTCTGGAGAAACTCACTGCTTCCTCATCGATCAGCCTGTAATGTTGTGGCGTGGGTTGGATTGACATTTCAATCCCAGTAAGTTGAAACACCCAAACTCCATCCTCGGTCATATCCAAGGTCATCGGGTGTTCTCCAAAAATGCTGAAGATATGGTTCCAAATATCCTCGCTTTCCACAGTTGCCGCTGATGATGATGACGATGATGATGATGATGTTGTGCACATCTCTTGTTGCTGGTTCAACTCATTTAAAATTGTAATGTAAGAGAAATTCTTAAACCAAACGTTTGGAAAATAACGTGTGTTAATATTTCCCATTTTTTTTTTTTCCTGAAAAATTATTATTATTATTAATATTATTATTACTATAACAAAAATAATAATAACTAAATTAATGAATAAATAATAATAAATAATTAACTAAATTTTAATTAATTAAAAAAAAATATTAAATAAATAAATAATAAATAAAAAAATAATAATATAAAAATAAAGTTACTTACTTTTAAAATGATATTTTGTTTTCCGATGTAAGTGATATTCCACAACTATACTTTATGAAATTTTAGACGCTTTAGATGGTTAAAATAGACACTAATTTATAATTTCAATGTGCATTCTTTTATATCCTTTGCAAATAGCCCCTACCCTTTAACTAAAATTTATCACAACCTATAATTATTCCTAATTACCAATAGCTGTGATGTCTTGTAAAAGAAATCGAAGAAAATGAAGAAGGGTTGAAATCATATGTAAGATATAGTATTATTTGAAAAATATCAAGTAAATCTTTGTAATAATAATAATAATAACAATAATTATAATGTATTTATTCAGTTTCAAAATTGGCTATTTGCATAATCGATTAAAGAATTTTTTAGTTCTCTTGAATCAGTTAAGAGATACATTAAAAAAAAAAATTTTCAAATATCATGAAGGAATCATTATGTTTTTTTTTATAAAATACTTATGAAGTTATCTACTTCTAATATTACTCATATGCTACGTGAAATTATTTTAAACGATATGCATCATTATCAGTATTACTTCAACAATGTTTGAAAATATTTTGTAACTCTTTTTCATTAAGCCTATTGTTCCCATATCATACTGAAGATATGAAAATAAACCCACGTACTTGAAAAGGTGCAATAAATTTTCGTAGTTTCCTTGAATCAGTTGAGAGAGAGAGAGAGATTAAAAATAATTATCGAATGTCATAAATAAAGTCATTAAAAAAAAAAAAAAAAAAAATCAGTTTTTTTTTTTTTTTCTTTTTCATAAAATATTTATGCTACTTGAAATTATTTTAAACGATATGCATCATTATCAGCATTACTTCGACAATGTTTGAAAATATTTTGTAACTCTTTTCATTAAGCCTATTGTTCTCATATCATACTGAAGATATAAAAAATAAACCCACCTACTTAAGAGGGTACAATAAATTATTTTTTTAGTTCTCTTGAATCAGTTAATAGAGACATTAAAAAATAATTATCGAATGTCATAAAAGAAATCATTCAAAAACAAAAATTATTATATATATTTTTTTATAAAAATTTATGAAGTGATCTATTAGTTTTCGTATCAACAGTAGTAACTTTTTTAAAATTTTAACACAAATAATTATTATTGTCATTATAAGATGATTCACATTTATACATATATCGCAAAAAATTTACATTAAAATTTTTTGAACATGCGTCATATTGCACAGTGTTCAAAGAGAAAGTGCTTTCCTAGAAATAACATAAATATTGATAACGTCAAAATTGCCTGTTGGTCAGATGCTTTTCATCGCCTATGTATATAATGAAGGGTTTTACGTTAGCAATATGAGTTGATTTTCAAGTTGGAACACGTTTTCTTTCAACCGCTCAACCACTATTATATAAATAATAATAATATCAATTTTTCAACTGCAGCAAAAATTAGAATGTCTATTCCCGAGTTTAACGGTGTTATTAAATCAGTGGCTCAAGTTTATGAGCTATTATCACAGCTTGATACTGTGAGTGAAGAAAAGTGTCATACGTGGATACGGATTTGTGATGACACTTGCAAACAGTTCAATAAATTGTTGTTAGACCGTAAAAGTAGTGTTTATGAAAGAAAAAACTTACAAAGTAACATCTCACTTTTGTAATGGTATAGTGAGAAATTTTTACATTTAATCAGACCTATCATTGGTGGTGGACTCAATACAAATAGTTTAATTGAATTGCGGGACTTGGAAAGTGCGTTTGAAAATAGAATCAAAACTGGTTGCATTGTTAACAAGGGTCATATTGATTTGAGAGCATTTTTAAACGACGCAAAAGAGTTAGTGATTGAAAAAATTAGCAATGTTCTCAATCGTGAGGGGAACATTAAAGTTAGCACAGCCCTGATATGCAATTTTGAAAATGTTAAAAGTGACGTCACTATAAAGGATACTAAATCCTTCAAAACTAAAAGTGATGAAATTTTCATTTCAACTTCGCTTGCCGATTGGTTTAACGATAGTGTTTACGATTCATTACTAAAAAAAGTGGAGGAATTCAATCAGAATGATTCAGGGTGGAGTTTAAGGGAAATTATAAATTTGAATATTAATATTTCACGATACGCTCCACTGCTACTTGGCTTTTTAACGTATGTGGATTTACCTCAAGATATAAAAAACAAAAAGGCTGTCTTGAACATCAAGAATAATGACATCTACTGTTTCCTTTGGTGCATAGAATCCGCATTGTTTCCATTAAAAAGTAAGAATCCTGAAAGAGTGTCATCGTATTATCATGTGGATGCAGTTTTCAACCATCAAGGTATTAGGTTTCCAATCTCTCTTAAAGATATCCCGAAATTCGAAAAACTTAATAGTTTAAACATTAACGTTTATGGTATAGAATCGGAAACTATTACAAATAAAGATCAAAATTTAAATGATACTATTATAGTTCCTTTATATTTAAGTTTAAATAATTCTGATAAAAAAACTATTCCCTTATTAATGGTTGAGACAGATATTACTTTGCATGATGGTGATGATGATGAAAATCCTGATAGTTATCAACCTATACATCATTTCGCTTTGATTAAAAATCTCTCTCGACTAGTCAGATGTCAAATTTCAAAGTCTCAATCAAGATTATGGTTTTGTGATCGATGATTAAATCATTTTAGGTTTCAACATACACTTGAGAAACACAGACCTGATTGTTTGAAACATTATAAAGTACGAATGAGATTGTCAGAGGAAGATGAAGATAAGGTGCTAAGTTTTAAAAATTTAAAATATAAGGATCCAGTACCGTTTGTAGTCTATGCTGACCTTGAATGTACTCTCGAGATTAGTGCAAATGATATACAAAAGCATGTCCCTCACAGTATAGCTTATTACATGCATTGTAATTATGACAATATTTTATCTAAGTTTGAAATCAATCGTTCACCTGATTGTATTATATGGTTCTTAAGAAAATTAGAAATCTTAGGTAGAAACGTTGACAAATTTTTAAAAGATAATGTTAAAATGTTACCACTCACAGTTGATGAGCATCATTATCACAATAATTCGAAACTCTGTCACATCTGTGGAAAAGCATTTAAATTAGCTAATGAAATACGATGTCGTGATCATTGCCATTTTACTGGAAAGTATCGAGACCCATCTCATAATTCGTATAATTTGAATTATAAGCGAACTCATAATATTCCAGTAGTTTTTCATAATCTATCTGGTTATGACTCACATTTTATTATAAGTCCATTAGCTACATGGTTTGATGGTCAATTAAATATTTTACCAATTAATAAGGAAAAATATATTGCATTCACCAAGTCTATCAAAAATACATCTGTACAATTGAGATTTATAGATTCTTTTCGTTTTATGGCATCAAGTATTGAAAAATTTGCTTCGTATCTTGATGATAATGACAAACAAATTACACAAAAGTATTATTCTGATTCAGAGCAATTTAAATTAGTTACACGTAAAGGTGTATTTCCTTATGAATATATTGATTCGATAAAAAAAATTGATGACGCTTAATTGCCAGATAAAAAATGATTTTATTCTATGCTTAATGATTGTGATATTTCAGATAATGATCACAATCATGCTAATCAAGTTTGGGATAAATTTAATATAAGTACACTTAGTGAATATTCAGATTTATATTTAAAAACAGATGTCTTATTGTTAGCTGATATATTTGATAATTTTCGTAGCAGTTGTTATAAAACGTATGAATTAGATCCTTTACATTACTACACTGCGCTGGGACTAGCTTTTGATGCAATGCTCAAGCTTACAGATATAAAATTAGATTTATTAGATGATCCTGAGATGATATTATTTTTTTAGAAAGGAATACGAGGTGGTGTTTTTTAATATACGAGTTGATATGCAAAAGCTAATAATCGATTTATGGGTGATAATTTTAATCAAAGTGAAGATGAATCATATATCATGTATTATGATGTGAATAATCTATATGGGGCAGTTATGAGTATGCCATTACCACAAGATTCTTTTGAATGGATACATGATGATATTGATGTACATGATGTAAATAAATTTTGTAATGATAGTCCAACAATTGGTTATATTTTAGAAGCAGATTGAGAATACCCAATTGAATTACATTGTAACGATTGTTACAAATGGATCGCGATTTAACCGTACTTTAATTTATCAATTCTTCTAATTTTTTTTATTTTTATTAAAATAAGAATTTGACTGCGTAGTTCAAAGCACACCCAATAATATGTATAAAAATGCGTATACGTATATGTGAGGGTATATTCACATGTATATTCTTTCACACCTATAAATTCATCTAGATCTTTTTGGGTTTGTTCTGAATTCTCACCGAAAGAGTGTGTGAATACGAATGGTCAAATCAGAAGAGTGAGAGAGAAAGGAAAATAGGAGTAATCAAATAAGAAAACTCTGTATATCTCTCTCCCGCTATGCACAGCTGCACCGCTACGGCTGGTCCCTTACGAAGAGCTCACTGTCTCAATGTTTTTCACATGTCCAATGCAAGTCCCTCAAATCATCATAAATGTCACATAAATTCATTAAGATATTTCCGTGATCTAGTTTGAATTGAATTTTTACATCTGTTACCAATAGGTCCCGCTGTTCAGCGGATCCTTACTATTTCTTTTCTAATGTACAAATCTCTCTCGAATTTTATTTTTCTCTTAATTTTTAATTACATTTCTCAGAACCGTCTAAAATATTGGTAGCAAGTGTCGTCATAAATTCGTCAGAGAGACGTTGTCTTTAAAAATTACATGGTCCCCCGCAGAACCTCACTATTCCCTTTTTCTATCACCCAAATTTTTCCTCTCAATTTTATTTTTCTTTTAATTATATTTTTCTAGAGTACAAAAATATGTTGACCATAAAAGTCATCATATATTTGTCAAAGAGATGTCGTTTTAAAATCCCACGATTCCCCGCGAATCCTCACTTCCCCCTTTACCACCATAGAAAAACTTTTCTCTCAAATTTTCAATTATATTTCTCAGCAAATGTCATCATATCTTTTATAAAAGTTATTGTCGAACAGCCCACCGCGGACTTATTTTTCTATTTCATATCTTGTTTACTACAAAATACCAAGAATTCCAGCAATAAATATGTCATTCTCAGCTGCTCAAAAATCAAACCCTTATATATAATTTTTCCTCTTTCTTTAACCCATTTTTTATTTCATCTTCGGTCTTACTTTTCTTTCAAACCTTTTCATATATAAACCCAGGAAAAATATTCAAATTCAGTCATTACCGCCGCAACTAAAACCCTTGTCGGATCTATCCGCGAGCAAGATTCCAAAATTCGTTCTCGTGACGGTCCACAGCCTAGGCAACCGGACTCCTAGATCGATAACCGGAATTCAATTTTCTTTACTTTTGTGATTAAAACCTTTGTCGGATCCATCCGCGAGTAAGACTCACTGAATCGACTTCAAAATTCGCTCTCGTGACGGTCCACAGCCTAGGCAACCGGACTCCTAGATCGATAACCGCAGTTCGATTCTTTTACTAAAAATTATAAATTACGCGACTTAAATTTTATTTTTAAAACCTTTCCTCGTGACGGTCCTTCGCCTAGGCATCTGGACTCCTAGGTTGGATACCTAAAATAAAATCATTTGAGTTCGCATTAAAATTAATTAAACCCCTTCACGTGACGTCCAAATCGGAGTTCTTGTTCGGGAATAATTGATTCCGCTAATAAAAACCTAAAAATCATAGAAAATTCACTCGAAGGCAAAGCCGGCTTTTCGGTTCAGCGTGCAGTGCGTTCGTTTGAAGAGATTCAACCTGTGAATCTCAATAAACTGTCATAAACATTGTAAATTCCTGTGTGCACAAATTCAAACTGGTGAATTTGGAGTGAGTGTGTGTGCAGGTATATCAACCCTTCTGGGTAAGTCTAAAATTATAATATTTTTATGTAGAATTTAACTTGTCAATATCAATATACTACTACGTGAGCCGAATTCCTTGGTTGGATGACAGAATAAAAATAATTTCATATTATAACTTAAAAATTAATAATCGGTGCCCAATCACTCATATGTTCTCACAGTAGCCGCGTGACGGTTCAATCGAACTCCTTGGTTGAGTTATAGAACGAGGTAATTCGGTATTCCGATATTAAATAATAAATTAAAATAACCCTTTCACCCGTCGCCTTCACTCACTCCGATCGTGACAACATGATCAGCATAAAGATTTACCTCTGTGCCCTGAACATTTTATACCACCGGGGAGCAAAATATTCAAAACTAGCCACTACACTTCATTCTAAACAAAAATATGTTATTCATTACATAAATTTACAACAGTATCGTAATTTAGGAATGAAGCTTGTAAAAGTTTATCAAGTCTTGAAATTCAAGCAGTCAGCTTGGTTGAAGCCATATATACACTTATCCAAAAAATTAAAGGAACAAGAAAATTTTATAAATTTTTTAGTGATTTTTGGAAAGCTGTATTTTCGTGAAAAATGATCGTATCGAAAAAATAAAAAAAGCAAATTGAAGCTTGAAATCTCTAGTTTGAAGATCTTTCTAAATTTTTTGGTTTCGTTTTTTAGGTCTACGGGGCCGGGAAAAATTTTTTCAAAAAAACGAATTGATGGCTTGTTTAGGAAATTTATTCAGCTACAATTTGCTTCTTCTTGTTTCTCTGTACGACAATTAGCTGCTGAGATATCAGCCTTCAAATGAAAAAGGATCCTTTTGTCTTTGATTATTGATATCTCAGCAAGAAATGGTCACACAGTAATTTTAAGGGCAGTTTAATAAACTTGAATAGATCCCCTACAAGCTCCATTTTTGATTTTTTCAAAAAAAAATTTTTTTTCATCCTTGATATCCATTTGAAAAACCTTTAAAAAATGGCCATTTTCTGGTTTTTTAGTCTACTCATCGCTACTCTGCAAATATTGATAAAAAAAATAATGTTGCCAGGTAATTTTACAGCTTAATGTACCCCCAAAACCCTGGAAATTTTCAGATTGATCCATTGAACCGTTTGTCCGGTCCGATTGCTCAAAGTTTTACAAAACAATTAAAGGAACAAGTTTTGTTCCTTAATTTGTGTAATCATTACCAAAATGAAAAAATTAATTTTTTTTTGGATTTTCTTTTATTTTTGCGTTAGTTATTTAGTAAATGTAAGGTAAAGAGGAAAAAAAAAAAAATTTTCCAAAAAACGAGACCAAACAAGAATTTTTTCCAATTTTTTTTTTTATGTTTTATTCGGGGGGTTATTTTTTTTTCGTTTTTCGGAAAAAAAATTTTGTTTTTTTCTTTACCTTACATTTACTGAATAACTAACGCAAAAATGAAAGAAAATCCGAAAAAAATTGATTTTTTCATTTCGATAACGATTACACAGATTAAGGAACAAAACTTGTCTTTAATTGTTTTGTAAAACTTTGAGCAATCGGACCGGACAAACGGTTCATTGGATCAATCTGAAAATTTTCAGGGTTTTTGGGGGTACATTAAGCTGTAAAATTACCTGGCAACATTATTTTTTTATCAATATTTGCAGAGTAGCGATGAGTAGACTAAAAAACCAGAAAATGGCCATTTTTTAAAGGTTTTTCAAATGGATATCAAGGATGAAAAAAAATTTTTTTTTGAGAAAATCAAAAATGGAGCTTGTAGGGGATTTATTCAAGTTTATTGAACTGCCCTTAAAATTACTGTGTGACCATTTCTTGCTGAGATATCAATAATCAAAGACAAACGGATCCTTTTTCATTTGAAGGCTGATATCTCAGCAGCTAATTGTCGTACAGAGAAACAAGAAAAAGCAAATTGTAGCTGAATAAATTTCCTAAACAAGCCATCAATTCGTTTTTTTGAAAAAATTTTTCCCGGCCCCGTAGACCTAAAAAACGAAACCAAAAAATTTAGAAAAATTTTGTCTCGACCTTTTTCTTCTGATTCCGCAAAAACCGTGGCTAAAAAAAATATCTTGCTGAAAGATGTTAAAACTAGAGATTTCAAGCTTCAATTTGCTATTTTTCTTTTTTCGATACGATCATTTTTCACGAAAACACAGCCTTCCAAAAATCACTAAAAAATTTATAAAATTTTCTTGTTCCTTTAATTTTTTGGATAAGTGTAAATAAAAATACAGACTGTCGCAAAAACGCCAAGAATGAATTTGAAAAAAACTTTTTCAAGCTCACGAATAATGCTGTATTCGGTATAACTATGGAAAACGTTCGAAAATATACAGATGTAAGAATAGTTAACGAATGGTTAGATAGATATGGAGCAAAATCTCGAATATCAAAACCTAATTTCCATAGTTTTAAAATTTTTGATAAAAACCTAGCAATAATACAATTGAAGAAAGTGAATTAATACTTTAACAAGCCAATTTACATTGGTTTCAGCATCTTAGATTTATCAAAAACTTATATATATGATTTTCACTATAATTATATTAAAAAAAATTTTAATGATAATGAAGCCAAATTATTATATACAGATACTGATAGTTTAATTTATCATTTTAACGTACCGAATATTTATAATACAATTCAACGTGACATTGACAAATTTGATACCTCTGACTACCCACCAAATAATGTTTACAACATTCCATTAAAAAATAAAAAAGTAATTGGACTTATGAAAGATGAGTGTAGTGGTCAAATAATAACCGATTTTTTCGGGTTACGAGCAAAACTTTATGCATTCAAAATTCATAAGAATAATGTAGCTAAAAGGAGAGCTAAGGGTGCCAAAGGATCCGCTTTGCGAAAGATCGCGTTTGATGATCTTAAGACTTGTCTGATTGATCATGTAAATATAACAAAACATTAACGTTTGATTAGAAGTAGTCATCATGAAGTGAAAACAATTAAACAAAGTAAATTAGCGTTAAGTTGGTGTGATAATAAAAGGAAATTAAGCGACACCTCAAATGATACTTTACCTTGGGGTTATAAAGTGTTAAATAAAAAGATAAAAACTAGATAATAATAATATAGATAAATATATTTAATTCTAAGTTTGTAAAATAAATTTGAATGAATATGGTTAATATGAAAAATAAAAAAAAAATGAAAAAAAAAACAGAATTGTTTATTATTATTTTTTATATAATAACACTATAAAAAATACATGATAGTTTTATAAATCAGTCTTATTAATAGAACTATTATGTAAATTATGAAAGCCTAACCACTTAACATAGATTTTATTTCCGGGTTTGTTTATTATTTTCTCAACTAGATACACATCTGAATACTTGACTTAACTGAGTTCTTCTGCATAAAATCCTCCTTCTATCGGTTGATCCTGATAATCAATCAGCTTGTATGTTGTTGGGCTTTTTGTTTGTATTGTCTTAATTGCAAAAATTTCAGTCGTCCAATTTGGTGTGTAACCCTTTTCAAACACATGTTTGTACTTGCTTATTCGAACTTTATCTCCAACTTTAAATTTATTTTGTTTTCGCGCCTGTTTACTTTGAAGAGGTTTGTAAATTGTCTGAAGTATGTGTTCTTCATTACCCACAGTTACATCTGCAGGGTTTCTTTTGGAGTTCCGATGTTTCGTGTGGTTATAATTATCGATTAAGTCCTCAAGTATATCGATCCATTTGTAATTTCCACGTTCTGTAAGCTCGCACCACATTTTAATTTTAAGGGATCGATTGAAACGTTCACATATGGAGGCATTCAAACTACTAAATGTTGAGTACATATGAGTCCCATAATGTTTCATGAGATCTTTGAATTCTTTATTATAAAATTCTTTGCCTTGATCAACGTGAAGACTTTTAGGTTTCCACCCTTGGTGTAACACAGACTTCATAGCGTTTTTGACGTCACTTCCACTTTTACTTTTGATTGGAACTGCCCGAGCGTACTTTGACAAATTATCTATAATTGTAAGTAGATATTTATATCCACTATTAGCTGTAGAGTATGGTATCATTTCTACCAAATCAGCTTGCCAAGTTTCATCAAGTCCTCGAATGTCAACATGACGACGAGTATAATTTTTTCGTGCTGGTTTGTGAAGCTCTGGAGCTATGACTTTCTATTTATTTCCCATTTTTAGCAAGTTCAGATAGTCTATGATCAACATCAGCTAATATTTGCTTATCACGTATTACAGATCTCACAAGCGCTGTTACAAGACTTGACAGCGCTTGGCTATGTAGAACCAGTTCACTATGACTCTCTTCTAATGCACTCACTTTGGTTGTCAATTTGTTAATGAGGTCTTGATGTCTACTCATCATTTAATTCTCTAGCTTAACTATTTCAACCGTTACTTTATCTTCAAGATCAGTTATACGATATTTATTGTAGTCACTGATTGCTTTCACACTATCTTATTCTTGTTTTATTGCAATTTTTATAGTATTATATGTAACCGCATTACTTTCATCCTTAGGTTCAGCAACAATACATAATCTTTTTCGGGCTAAGTCATACTGCCCATAATCTGTTAGCTTCAAACCTTTTCCAGGTGGTCCAACACTACCACTGCTACAGCCTTTAAATTGCACCTGATTCGATTGGGAAGATACACGTCCAAATATATCGATACCCATTTTGATGATCCTCTCTCTCGAATGTTATTTCATAAATAATAAATTATTGTTAATGCCTCTCTTGATAAATAATTTCAGCTCCACGCAGCTCTTCAATAATTGAAATTATCTCATTCGAATGACTAGAGTTGCCAGCTGTTTGAGATGCAATCAACAGACGAAGAAGATCTACAAGTTCATTAGGATCATCCCAATAAATGTAATCCACATATTTTCGTTTCTTTAAAACAGTTATAACGTTAGGTAGCCCTTTACCTCTTTTTATTAGTGATCCAATAAAATCAGCAACATATTTAATATATTTAGAACTCTTATCAACATAAAGACTTCTTTCGGATTCATAATTGTTCTTGTGTGTATTTGTGGATATGATCAGTTTATGGTACACATCTGTCATTTTTAGTAATAGATTTTTCATTTGGATCACTTTTGAACAACAATTCTATAAGCCCCGGAGATAAGATATGATTTTGATGATTCACTAAAATAGTATTATCACCAAATTGGACAGGTGAATTACCAAAAAATAATTGGTTATTTTTTTTACGAATACCAAATCTTGTATCTAAGCCTGTAGGATTTTTTTTATTCAGCATCTCAATACATTTAGATATGGAGTTATCATATTTCAGTGGTGTGCTTGTAGAGGTTGGAGGGTTAGATATAATGGTTTCATTCAAGTTGGTGTTACTAGTACTGTTCACATTTAAATCATAAGTATTCTGACCACGATGTATGTCACTATTGTCATTAATAGTTTGATAGTCACTATGTTCACGTTTCTTCAGAAAAAAATTTTGCACCGATTCATCCTCTTTTTTAATTTCTTGTTTCAAAACCTTTGAATTCTCAACTAACGTCCTTAACGGTACCACTATAGGTTTAAACATTTCATTTGCAGTTTGTTCCGAAGTGTCTTTATCAACTTTTAATATTTTATGTTTCTGTCTTATTGCATCACTAACTTTAGATATTTGTAGCAACATATCTTTCTGCTGAGAAATATTTCTAAACGCCATGTTTACACACTCGAATGTCCTTCATGACTGTGTTAATTTGTATAGGGGTGATTAATTTATACTCATAAAACAGTCAAAACCTTTTCTATAACGTCCATTATTCAATTCACTATCTTTATCAATTACAACAAATTCATGTTTATTATCACTTTTCTTATCATTCCAGCATGCTGAACATAAATCTTCGAATTCACTGTACGGCATATCTGTATTCACATGATCATCATATATGTGCTTCAAATTCATTTTATCATGACGAAAAAGTACGAGGAAATTGGCATTGTCACGTATCAGATGTTTTGGTATACGTGTATAGGTTTGACAGAGATAAAAGCTATCAACATTTTTGTGTCGCCCCATACGAAAATATGCTCTGACATGATCTTGCTTCTCACAACCTACGTCATTGAATATCATAAGAGAATTCGGTTGTGCATCATCTGGATTAACAATTGATTCATGATCATTAAATGGGAAGTATCCAACTCCTTCTATGGACTGTAGTGCTGACTCTAAGAATTTATATTTAGGCTAATTCAGTGATTTAGAGTATACATAAACGTTCTCAAATCTCAAGCCATTAGGATGAGTAATTATTGCAAGGAGTGCATTTGTTTTCCCACAATTTGATGGTCCACAAAGAACTGCTCGAACAGTATTTGGTAGCAGTGCACTATGACGTTTTTGAATTTTTTTCTCATCACCTTGAATTATTTGATCGAAATTGATAACAGGTAATTTAGCTGTCTGTTTTTCAAACTTCATTTGGAATTATTTTAGATAACACTAAATACGATGTTAATCCGCTGATGACTAAATTCTGACTCATCAATATGCCTATAAGTACCGAGTATTTATACGATTGAGATTAGTGATAAAGCTATAATGGCTAAGAGCGGACGTACCAGTAAAGTTAAAGCTAAGCGTGGCAAAGGTTTTGTCAACAGTGTAATAAATAAATTGCCAATAGAATTACATGTGCCAGGATATCAGTAATGTGGGCCTGGTATAAAATTGACGAAAAGATTAGCTCAAGGTGATCCAGGTATAAATCCTCTGGACAGAGCATGTAAAGCGCATGGCATTGCTTATTCTAAAAATCCTGACAATATGGCGGCACGTCATGCAGCTGATAAAGATCTTGCTGAAAAAGATTTACAACGTCTTCATGCAAACGATGCCAGCCTTGGTGAAAAAGCCGTGGCTTGGGGAGTCAATAAAACCATGAGAGTGAAGAGAAGTTTAGGTATGGGAATGAAAAAAATGGCTGCAGTTAAAAAAGAGTTGAAAATAAAGAGGGGAGGATCTAAAAGAAATGCTACAAAGAAAAAAAAGACAGTAAAGAAAGAACAAAAACTTATTCCCATCAGGCAAATTATTAAATCAGCTAAAAAAACTATGAATGAAAGTGTACTTTTACGGGGGAATGAGTACATTTCACCATATAAGTCTGCATTGCGAGGTGCTCGTGAAGCTGTAAAAATGGTTGCTGGGAAAAAAAATATACGATCATCACGTGTATTTCCAATGCCGCAAATAAACGCGGGTGGATTGTTGCCATTTTTATTACCAATTTTTGCTGGCTTAAGCGCTACTGGTGCATTAGCTGGGGGCGCTGCTGGTATCGTTAAATCTGTTATGGCGACTAGGGAAGCTAGACGTGAATTGGAGGAGGCTAAACGGCATAATTCAACAATGGAAGCTATAGCCTTAGGTAAAGGGTTATACTTGTCACCGTACAAGACTGGAATGGGATTATTCTTGAGCCCTTCACCAAAAACGTGTAACGCTACCTCATCGAGCTCTCACCAATTTCGATTTAATCAAGTATGCAAAGGATTTTAAAATTCCATGTTTCCGAGGTGTTTTCGTGAGAAATAATTTACCAAAGTCTGGTCCGTGGAAAAAAGAATCAGCAATCATAAATCTAGATGATAAAAATGGTGGTGGAACTCATTGGGTTGCATACAAGAAGAATGGTGATGACGTCATCTATTTTGCCAGCTTTGGCAACCTCCAACCACTAAATGATCTCATGAAATATCTCGATGTTGGTAGCGTTAAATATAATCATCAGAAGTATCAAGATTATGATACTGTTATATGTGGACATTCGTGTTTAAAATTTCTCAATAATGAACTATAAATGGGTGTGGTTTGATTGATATGTGTTTAGTCATGGCTGATTCGTTGACGTTAACACTATCTGGAACTACCTCCACATTGAAAGCTGAATATTTCCCACCGATTGAATTGTCACCGGGAAAAACTTATGTCTTGGGACTTGTTGAATTGTTAACATTTAATTCTATACCTAATATTGATGAAGGTTGTAATAAGTTCTATGTATCCAGCGTAATTAGAAAGGACGTGGATAAAATTATAACAATACCTACCGGAAGTTATGAGTTACGTGACATTGAAAAGTATTTAATAAAAGAATTACCTAAGGGTGTAGAATTGAGTATCAAAGCAAATAACAATGAATTGCATAGTGAAATTAAATGGAATCGAATTGTAAATTTTGAACCAAAAGATTCAATCGCATCATTATTGGGATTCGAAAATCGTCGACTTGCGCCGTACCTTATACACAAATCTGATTTACCAATAAAAATCCTTAAAATCAATGCACTGCGAGTTGAGTGCAATATTACTAATGGCGCATATATGAATAACCATAAAGTTCACACAGTCCATGAGTTTTTCCCAAGTGTTGCGCCAGGATATAAGATCATTGAAGTAACATCTCACATCATTTACTTACCGGTCGCAGTACAGTCAATACATAATCTTCAGCTGCGAATTGTTGATCAAGATGGAAATTCGGTGAATTTTCGTAGTGAAACGATTACAATAAGATTGCATATAAAATCAGTGAAATAATGGGGAATGTATTCGATAAAAAGATTGGTGGCAGCTATAAAAGTCGATCATCATATCTGAAACCCATCAGTCATCGTGCTCCTGTCAGAGTGCTAACACCTCAGAACGTGGAATTCCCCAAAAATCTAGGATTAAAATTACGTGGAAGATTGGCAAAATAAGAAAAGTTAATTTGTGCTGCATTATATTACCATGGCGGAAATCTGAGGAATTCAGAAACCAATCATCTTTGATGAATCAATTTTTCACTATGAGGTTCATTCACATCAAACTTATGCATCATCAACAATTAACAATAGTGATGAAATTAGAATCAGTATTCAACATCAGGACTAATGCATTCTCCCAAGCAAAAGTTCTTTGCATATTTGCGGAAGCTTTGTAAAAGATGGCACCAGTGCAGGTGCAACTATGAACTTCGTCAATATGGCTATTTGTCATATGTTTGAAGATATACGCTATGAATTAAATGCTGTTGAAATTGATAGATGTAAAAATGTGGGTCTTACAAGTCTCATGAAAAATTATATATCTTTGAGTCCTGGGCAAGTTAATTTAATGGAAAATGCTGGATGGTTGATCAACAATGATAGTAAACTGACTAATGACGATGGATATTTCAACATTTCTATACCACTAAATTACATACTTGGATTTGCCGAAGATTATAATCGTATTATCATGAATGCTAAACATGAATTAATTCTTATAAGACCAAATTCTGATGTTAATACATATATACATACACCTGCTGCCGTTGGCGATAACGCTGAAATAGTGAAACTGCTTCTCAATAAGGTAGAATGGAATGTCCCATACGTCACAATGTCAGACAAGCAAAAAATTCAAGCACTCAACTTTATTGCTAATGATCCAGCTATATTAATAAGCTTTCGCACATGGCAATTGTATGAATACCCGGTACTCCCCCGAACAACGAAACATGTGTGGCCAATCAAGACTTCGACGCAATTGGAAAAGCCGCGATATGTGATCCTAGGATTTCAAACTGCTAGAAAAAATGATGTGACGAAAACCGCCAGTCAATTCGATCATTGTCATATCAGAGATGTTAAGCTATTTCTCAATTCTCAAAGGTATCCATATGGGAATTTAAATCTAAACATTAGTCGTAATCAGTATGCTTTAATATATGATATGTTTACTAATTTTCAAACGTCATACTATAATAAAGAATCGAAACCATTATTGACAAAAACTGAATATTTAGAACAAGCACCACTATATTATCGACCGTTCGAAACAAAATGAATTCATTAAATCTGGACCAGTTGATATTCGTCTTGAGTTTGAATCTGATGAACAGTTTCCGGATCGAACATCTGCCTATTGTCTTATTTTACATGATCGTATAATTGAGTATAATCCATTAAGTAGTACTGTGAGAAAATTAACTTAAATATGTATTGTATTGAGGAGGAGAAGGAGGCGGAGATGTAGGAAGTGAAAATTAAAAAAGTAAAACTGATTTTCATTGTAATTGAAGTTTTTTTTTTTTTATTTATTTATATCATACCTTCTAATATACATTATTTTTAATTAGAATAATTAGTTTTAAAATATATATATACATATATATATATACATATTAGGGTGTCCGATATTTACCAAATTAGATTTTTTTACTTGGGTATGATATAAATCATATATTTGTGATCCAAAAATAATAAAAAAAATAAAAAAGTTTATTCTAATGCCGTTTGACCCTGCTTGAGTAATGATCCATTCTCATTTCAGTACAATGAGGAGAATGTAATTACTTGCTTAAAAATAAGTGCACAGTAATGACTAATACATATTTTTGTAGGAAATTTCCCGCTCTTCAAAAAAGGTCTCCTATGTTTTTTTCGTGAATCCAACTGTTTAAGGGATATTGAAGGTCAAAGTTAGATTTGTTTAAAAAAATTTGCGTTTTTGTTTGAAATTTCGTAACTATCTAACACCTAGACATAAAATTAAGCGCTATAAACTTTCTTGTAGGAAATTTACTGCTTTTCAAAAATGGTATCCAACACTTTTTTCCTTAATCCAACCATTTGAGTGATATCGAAGCTCAAAGTTGATAGATTTAAAAATGAATGTTTTTCGATTAAAATTCTATAACTCTCCAGCAAACGAATATTTACGTAGGCTTTGAACAGCTTTTCGTCGAAAATTTACCGCTCTATAAAAAAGGATTCCTTAATTTTTTTGATCAACTCAACCGTTTAAGAAATATTTAAGCTCTAAGTTGAAAGAAAAGTTTCACAAACCAACACAAAATTTTGCTCTGATGATATAAAAAATTTCTTTTTTTTTAAGCTTAAATATTTCTTAAACGGTTGAGTTTATCAAAAAAATTAAAGAATCATTTTTTATAGAGCGGTAAATTTTCGACGAAAAGCTGTTAAAAGCCTACGTAAATATTCGTTTGCTGGAGAGTGATAGAATTTTAATCGAAAAACATTCATTTTTAAATCTATCAACTTTGAGCTTCGAACTAACCACATTTTCGGAAATACTCTTAGATACTAATGGTTTCTTACGAGCTTTTGAGCTCAAACACATTTTAGTACATTAAATGATGATTTATCTGAGAAAAATGGCATAAAATATTATTTTTTCAGTTCGTAGTCATCGATATCTTTTAAAATAATTCACGTATTTTGATGTTCATTGTGACAATCAGCGCGTTTGACTGAGTTTTTGAGCTAATTGAATTTGGAAATAATTAGTGGAGTCGTTTCAAAGATATTCGCGAAAAACCGTTTTTTACCATTTCTTTCACCGACGATATTTCTCGAACAAATAACCCGATTAAGATGGTTGAGGTGACAACCAAAGCGTCTTATGACGTTCTACCGCTGACAACATTTTGAAAATGTTTGATTCAGTCGATTCAAAGATATTCATAAAAAACCGTTTTTTACAATTTTCTTCTCTGACGATATATCTCGAACGAATTAGCTGATTCGAATGGATGTGTCAGCAATCGACGTGTCTTATCAATTTCTAGAGCTGATTAGATTTTGAAATCGATCGTTGAAATCGTTTTCGAGAAATTTAAAAACAAAACAAAAAAAAATTTTTTTTTTTTTCGTAATTCTTAATTATTTTATGATCAAATAATCTGAAATTTTTAGGAAAGTTGACGGCCAACAACCTCCTTCAATTGCCGTGAGAACGATTTAAATCGGTTAATTAGCTTAAAAGTTATAAAAGATTCACATGCACACATATACACACACACACGCGCACGCAAACGCACACACATATGCATACAGACACTCGGACGTCATTCTGAAAATAGTCAGAATAGTTTTCTCGGACCTCAAACCATCGACATCTGATGAAAATTCGATATTCGAAAATTGGGGTAAAAACAATAAATTGCCGAATTTTAAAAAATTTTCAATTTTTTTAGCGGGAGTTACAGGGAAGTTAAAAATTGAGCCATCGATTTTCTCTTATTTAAGGTGATTTTCGTTTCAAATTACAAATCTGTAGTAATTAACAATCTATGGGCTTATATAGTTTGATATGACTATATATAGCTTGATTTGGTCATATAGGACTTGATATAACTATGTATAAAAACTGAATTAAAAAAATTTTTTTTTTTTTTTAATTATTTTGGCAACGCAGAGATTATCAGATCTGCAAATAATTGAATTTCTAATCGAATTGGAAATTATTAATTCAGAGATAAAACGCTAGACTTATTAATGACCGCACCCGCTTCAGTAGGATTCGAACCCGGAACCTTCCGTACGAGAGACCGACGCTTTGACGACTAGGCTATGCGACCAACAGTTACAACGAAGTTTAGTTGTGCTAAGTAAGATTGAAAGAATATAATCACTTTCGAAACAGCAAAATATAATCATCAATATGCTGTTAGTGATGTCAAAAAAATTTCTTATGTTTTTTACACTACAATATCCTGTTCATGAGTAATTGTAATAGTCAGCTCAAATTTTTCATATAAAAAAACTGTATGTTTATTTACGACCATGTATTATTATATAAACCTATATATAGTTATATATATCCATACTTAGAAACAATCGAAAACTATATATTCCCATGTATTGTTATATATGTCCGATTAAAGTTACATGTGGTCATATATAGAATTCGAGATGTATAAAATTTTCATGTTCGTTTTTATGTATGACCATATATTATTATATATAGCTATATATAGTTATATATATTCATATCCAATAACAATCGAAAACTATATATTCCCATGTATTGTTATATATGTCTGAATAAAAATACATATGGTCATATATAGAATTCGAGATGGATAAAATTTTTATGTTCACTTTTATGCATGACCATATATTATTATATATAGATATATATAGTTACTAGGGTGGTCCTTTATTTTGGACATTTTCGAATTTTTATGCTCCCAAAGGCTTATGTGGTTCGAAATAAATAAAAAAAAAATATCCTCAAGTTTCAGGTCTCTATCTCAATTTTAACCCGTGCCGCACAGCGATGTAAGTTTCCCATTTTAATAACACGGGGTTTTTGGCATTGAACTATTAATTTTTTATTCCAGCTAAAGTAATCGTTCGAAAAATTTGAAACTCTGTAGACTTTATCCTTATATTAGCAGCTGCTCCTCAGAATATTTACAGATTTCCACCTACCATAATTTTGGGGGTACAGCATGATAAAAAAAAGAAAAAAAAAATTCTTTATTTTTATCTAAAATTTTTTTTAAATAACATCAAATCACTCAGCATCCTTATCAGAAGTTCTTACTTTTTTTCATTCTTGCACCCAAGTGGGTGAATGGCATATCTTTGTTGCACTCATACAGTAATCAGGAGCTTGGGACGAGTTTTTCTTTTGAACAAACGAATATTTTCGAAAAATTAAAGCGCACTTTGCTAAATAAGACAATAGTGCGTTAATGTGCAGTAGAGTGTATCTTAAAAGGATTTTTCGAATTTATTACGATCACTTCTCAAAATAGTTTTAATTACAACAGGAAAAATTCCCTTAAAGTTTAAGCTCTTAATTCTAACGGGAAGAGTTTCCACAAAATTTTTTTTGTGATTTTTTCAAGAAATATTTTTGTTTACGTTATTTGGCTTTGTGTCTTTTTCAAAAATACATGATGCATTCAATTGATATCTGAGATCTGTATATTTATGCCACTAATCATATTATGCCTTAGTTTAACATTAATTAAAGATTATCAATAAATTAAATTTCTTTCAATATTTGCTTAAATAAATTGGTCACCTTTAAGTTTGTTATTTGTTTTAAGCAATAAATAATAAATAAAAGGTTGATAGTTATGTGTATTATAATATCGAAATAATTATTTATTTACAATTTTCTAACTATAATAAATTATTAACAAAATAGATCTTTTTTATAAATAAATATAATGAACTTAAAAAATCACAAAAACAAAATTTGCGGCATGTGGTCCCGTTGGAATTAAGAGCTCAAACTTTAAGGGAATTTTTTTCTGTCGTAATTGAAACCGTTTGTGAGGTGATCGTGATAAATTCAAAAAATCCTTTTAAGGAACACTTCACTGCACACTCATGCAAAGTTCCTGATTACTGTATTAGTGCAACAAAGATATACCATTACCCACTTAGGTGCGAGAATGAAAAAGAGTAAGAACTTCTGATAAGGATGCAGACTGGTTTGATATGTTATTTAAAAAAAATTTTAGAAAGAAATAAAAAAAATAATTTTATTCTTTTTTTATCATGCTGTACCCCCAAAATTATAGTAGCTGAAAATCTGTAAAAATTCTAAGGAGTAGCTGCTAATATAAGGATAAAGTCTACTGAGTTTCAAATTTTTTGAACAATTACTTTAGCCGAAATAAAAAATTAATCGTTCAATGCCAAAAACCTCGTCTTTTTAAATGGGAAACTTACATAGCTGTGCGGCGCGGGTTAAAATTAAGATAGAGACCTGAAACTTTGAGGATATTTTTTTTTATTTATTTCGGACCTTATAAGCCTCTGGGAGCATAAAAATTCGAAATTGTCCAAAATAAGGACCACCCTAATACACTGGTCACAAAAATTAAAGGATAGAAAAAAAATCCGAAATTTTTAGGTGATTTTCAACATGCTGTAATTCGGTGAAAAATGATCGTAGAAGAAAATTGAAAAAAGCATATTGTAGCCTCAAGTTTATTGTTTTCAGATCTGGACCTCAAATTTTTTTATCATGTACGGTTTCGGAGTAGTCATAAGAAAACCAAGGGAAAAAAAATTTTCAAAATTTTTGCTGGTCTTTCAATACCTCTCCGGCCGTCAATAAATTTCTTTGAATAATCCGACCGTATGACTTTTCTAGGAAATTTTATGCCCTTTCATTTGGCGGCCTATAAAAGTCTCTACGACAATTTGGCGCCGAGTTATCATTGATCAAAGCAAAAAAGTCCATTTTGGCTTTGATAATCAATAACTCCAGATGTATTGGTCGTACAGAAAATGAAAGCAGGGTTTTGAAAACTGGAAAACATTCTCGATAAGGCCAAATCAATGGCATTTGATAGAAAAATTTTTTTTAATGCGATATTGTTAAGTAAAAAAAAGGTCAAAATTCACAAATTTAAGGATATTCGGGAATCTTGCTATAACTTTGGATATAACCAATGAACAAAGGATATCTTCGTCTTTTTTTCAACCTCAAAGTGACCTGAAAAAACCCTGAAAATTTCAAATCGCTGCAATTCTTCTTTCTTAGTGCCCCGAAGCTTTAAATTTATCGATTTTGTCAAAAATCACCATGATTGGTAGTTTCTCGGCTTTTGTTCATTCTTTCGATTTAAAAATGTTTTTCTTACGAATAACCTTCATTTCTTTGATCAAAAAGATTGATTGTCGAAAAAAATTGAAAAAGCAAAAATTTTTTTTTTCAAAATTTTTCTTTTTGTTGTATCCGCAATAATTTATCATTGTCAAAAAAATTCCTCAATTTTTTTCTACCGCTGTAACTGCATCTGCTTTAAATGTCAACTTAACAACTGTTACGTCTAGCAAAAATTAGACGATTTTATTTTAATTTTATAATTTTTAAATAAGTAAAACAGAATAATGAGAGTATACATTAAGTGCCTCGCTGGTCAGTTTTAGAAATCGTTTTGGTGCGTCCCAAAAGCTTTTAATGGCTTAGAACCAAAACAAACAAATAAATAGGAATTTTATGAGTTTTTGAGTACTAGATAAGAGCTGAACACATTTTAAACTCATTTAAAAAATGTTTAACTAAACAAATGACTCATTTTTAATGTTTTAACTAAAAATATTTCATAAAAAATTATTTCATAGTCCGATAAATAATAACATTTTATTATTTTTATAAATAATAAATAATGTTTAAAGGTTCTAGGTGGAAAATACCAGACCCAGTAAATAATATAATATTCTATAAATAAATCATTAATAATAATTAATAATCAAAGGTTCTAGGCAGCTCGCCAGGCCTGATAAATAATAACTAATAATACATAATATTTTAATAAATAAATAATAATTCATAATAGTAAAGATGATGTACATGAGTACATGATTTACATGAGTATGTATATGTATGTGTGTGTGTGTGTTTTGCTCACGTGTAAATGTGTTTTCGTTTGGGTGGACACATATACGCACACATATGTACACATATTGTGTATATTTTTATCGATACATATTTTTTTATGTATGTACATTTTCGTTTCTTAGCATATGAGCATACACAAATATTAAGCAGACTTTAAATGTAATATCAATAACTTGGTCTATGGATATAACCACGTTTAGTCAAAGCTACTTTGTCAATCCAAGATTTCAGTAATACGTGATTAAATTAGCATTGCTGATACATTTATATATGAATATGTAATTTTCGTAACAATTTTTATATCGTGGATCAAAAATCTCAGATTGAAAAACTGACCTTCGAAAATTGGCTTTAACCCTAGTAAAAATGAACAAGGGCCGCCGTCGTTATAAACTATGCCTAAACTAGCGTAAAATCAGGACCGTGCTGAAAATTTTCGAAAAATATACCGTCCGTTCTGGCTGCCAGATGTCATTTTTTATTTTCTTTTTAGAATAGGCGAGTTGTTTGCTATCATGATGGTTTTTTCCCGTATTGAAGATCCACTGAAATTGTGGGAGAACTGCTGAGATGATCTTTTGGAAGACATGTGGAGACAAATGGACAGAGAACAAGAAAACGTTGAGTTAGTCCTTGACATAATTTACAATCAATCGCTAATTCATCTCGAACAAATGGTCATCTTTATGTCAGGTAAAACAATATCACAATCACAGTATTTAGCTGAATTAGCTTATGACACAACTCAACTTACCGAAGAAGTCACAGCAAACGTTTTAAAATTAAATCAAGAACAAAAAGAAGTCTATAATGAAATCTTAGATAATGTTGCTTCTGATCGTGGGTAGTTGTTCTTTTATGATGCTCCTGGTGGCGCTGGAAAACCATTCTTGATCAATTAATTGCTTGCTAAAATTAGGAGTGATAAAAATATTTCACTTGCTGCTGCTTCTTCAGGAATTGCACCTACTTTAATCGATGGAGGTAACCCAGCTCACTCTGTTTTTAACTCACCCCTGCATTTTAATCATCTTGATTCTGCTCTTTGCAGTATATCTAAGCAAAGCGAAATAGCTCATGTTCTTAGCAAAGCAGAAATTATTGTGAGGAATTAATGCATTATGACTCGTAAAAATGGTATTGAGGCTCTAAATAGAACCCTAAAGGACATAAGAAATTCTGACTGACTTATGAGTGAAATAACTATTTTTTTGGCTGGTGACTTTAGACAGACCTTACTTGGTATACCACGAGGGACACGTGCAGATAAAGTCAAATCATGTCTAAAGTTATCAATTGTATGGTCTTATATCGAAGTTTTATCCTTGTGAGTCAATATGCGTGTTCATCTTAAAAGTGATAGAAAGGCAGAAGTTTCCCAAATTACTAATAGATATAGGAGATTGCAATATTCCAGAACAAGAGGAAAAAATAAATATACCGAATAACTTTTGCAAGATAGTTGAAAATTTGGTGACTTTGACTGACAAAATATACCTCAACCTCCATCAGGTTGGATTAGATCGCATATTTTGGTTGAGACAAAGAGATATTCTCACTTCAACAAATGACTTAGCTAATATTATCAACACCTTTCTGTTGAAAAAGCTTTTAACTGAACAAATGAATTAGGAATCTATGGATATCTTAATAGAGGAAAAAGACACTGATCGTAATCCTGTTGAATTTTTGCACACTTTAAATGCACCAGGGATACCATCTTATACTCTCTATCTCAAGATTAGAGCACCAATGTTGCTATTACGTGGTTTAAACCCTCCACAACTGTGCAACGGTACTAGGCTCCAGGTAAAAAATATCAGTAAAAATTTAATTGAAACAACGATTTTCATGGGAAAATATGTAGGAGAAAACGTATTCATTCCAAGAATTCCTTTCATTCCATCGGACTATCATTTTAAATTCAAGCGTCTATAATTTCTTGTTTAAGTTCATCATGCCATGACTATGAACGAAGCACAAGTACAGAGTTTAGAAATAGCTGGAGTGGATTCGAGAACTGACTGTTTCCCGAATGGCCAGTTGTATGCGGCATGCTCAAGAGTTAGTTCATCTAACAACTTGGTCACTCTTTAACCATAAAACGGACTGGGGATCCTCCATGTAAAAAAAAGGGTGTTCCCTTTACACAATACACATTTACACAATACCTTATGGGTGATACGAAAACGTGTGTACTGGCAGAGTCACCGACTTACTGAATCTTTTACTCATCAAGTCATCAATACAAAAAGTATTACAGGAACGAGTTTCGCTCTTCAAGAGTTTGTAGATAATAAAAAAAGTACTAGGTTACTACATCAAGACTTGTAAGAAATATACATTTCTCATGCAGGTATCCATGGAAAATATCGAAAGTATGTCCATGCTTGAATTCTGCGGTTGGACTTTTTCGTATAATAGTCCACATTGAAAAAAAAGTCATCAGATTCGTACATTTAGATATTTACTAATTATCTGTATATTTTTCATCATATGGAATTATAGTAGCCCATTAATGTTGATAGTTGTACCGCATAAATTAATATTTACATAAAAATAGTTCAATTAATTTCTGAACGATCGCAAATAATCAAAAATCAGTGATCAAAAAATCAATTCCTTTAGTTTGCCGTGTACATATAGCAAATCAATTTTGTATTTGTTTCAACGAAAAATTCTATAACTTAACATTTTTTCAATCAAAGCTGCTTCAATTTATTGAAAACTCACACAAAAAAATGAGTTCGAAGTGCGTAACAATGATTTATAAATAAAATGATGCAAAATTTAATAAAATTTTTTTGTTAATTGATTGAAAAAACTGAACACTTACAAAAAATCAATGGAAACTTTCAAAAATCGAAACTGTGCATCAAACTATTTTAAGGTCACAAAAATTAAATGTCTTTTCTCTGAATTCTATGTGTTTAAAGTCAGTTTTCTTTTCTTTTTCTATTACCGATTATCGAATAATAATTTACTTACTGTCTATTGGATTAGTTTTCTGTTTTTTGTAAAAACTGTCTGAAACTGATTAAATTATTAAACACAATAAAAGCGTTTGCAACGATTTCGAACACGACAATGTTCTAGTTATTCCTAGCTAGTTGTTGGCTAGATACAATTGTTCCGTCGGTCACTTATTTTACGATAATAATAGTATAGCGGTAATCATAAAGAAATTTTAATAAATCCGATAATTTTGAGAGGTCAGTTTATAAACGAGTCACTTTTCTCACCACCAACGAACAGAATAGTTTTTCTGAAAATTTTAAATTTTATCTTGCTCACTAACAGTTATCACAAACAGAAACATTAATTTCTAATTCCTAAGTCATAATTTTTTATGTATAATTGTCAGAAAAATTGCAAATAGTTCAAACAAGAGAATTCATTTAAAAAGCAACACTTATTGAACGGTATTCTATGAGTTGTAAGTACGTAGCATTTTCTGGGTTACAGTCAGTGGAATATCAAGCTATTAATAAGAAAGAAGATCACCAATATTATTTTTAGAATGTACTATGTACAAGCTCGAACTTTATCTCTTAAAACTCCTGAATAAAACTTGGAATTGTGAGTTCCGAAGAATATTTTAAGTAATTAAATTGATGTTTAAGGCTATGTGAGGTGATGACTCAATTTTTAAGAGTAAATCTAGTTTGAAGACGTATGGAGCAGAAATATACTATTCATTACAATATACTGCCAGAAAAATTTAAATTTTGTCGGGTTATTCAAGTATAGTAGCTTCAAATCCAAATAAACTCAATTTATGCTAAAGAAATAAGCGATTTCTCATAACTAAAATTTCATTAACATTTACTGATATTTTATCTGATATTAATATCCGCTTATGGATATCTATATGTGTAATACTGTAGTCGAGGTCATGTTTAATTTTGTCTTATTCGTATCTGAGTGTCGATGGACTTTTTAATTTTACTAAAGTTGATATTAATGTCAACTTGAAACTATTGAAATGATACATCCTGGAGTCAGCTTGTGATCCGACAGAAGCAAATTATTCACATCAGACATAGCTGTAGATGCTTATATTTATGGGTAGTTATTAAAAGCTTGCAATAATTTGATAGTTCATTTAAAAATAAATAAGTTTGACTTATCCGATAATATCCCTAATTAAAAACTCCGATTGAATCCGATTGAATTTGATTGAAACTCAATCAGAATTCTATCAGTTTCAATCAGAAACAAATTTTTAATCAGAAATGTTCGGGAGCGTTCGGGGTCTCTGATTGACTTTCAATCGGATTCAATCGTAAAAAATTGTTTTTTTATTTTCTGATTGAAATATTTCAATCAGTTTTAATCAGATTCAATCGGAAAATAATAATTTATTTCTCGATTTTTTTTTTCAATTAAATCTGATTGAATCCGATTGAATTATTTTAATCAGTTTCAATCGGAAAATAACAGTTTTTTAAAAATAATTTTCCGATTGAATCCGAATAAAACTGATTGAAAAAAATTCAATCGGATTTAATCAGATTCAATTGGGAAAAAATAATTTATTTCTTGATTATATCCCAATTGAATCTGATTAAATCCGATTGAAATATTCCAATCAGCTTCAATCGGATTCAATCGGAAAATAATAGTTTTTTAAAAATGATTTTCGGATTGAATCCGATTAAACTGATTGAAAAAAATTCAATCGGTTTTAATCAGATTTAATCGGAAAAAAATAATTGATTTCTCGATTTTTTTCCGATTGAATCTGATTGAATCCGATTGAATTATTTCAATCGATTTTAATCGGATTCAATCAGGAAATAATGATTTATTTCTTAATTATTTTCCGATTGAATCCTATTTATTCCGACAAATAAATTCCAATTAGATTCAATCGTAAAATAATCATTTTTTGTCGAGTATTTTCCGATTGAATCCGATAGAAGATTCTCAATCAGTTTTAATCGGATTCCATCGGAAAACAACAATTCGGATAGTATTAATAATTATTAAAATTCGAGTAGATATGCATTTCATTGATCATGAATCCAGCAATTTTTAAAAAATCCGAGTGTAGAATTTTATCTGTCTTTTTAATTTAATCAATTTTATAAAAAGTTAAAACAATAGCATTTTTCAAGATTATATAATAGTTGCTGGCGTAACTAGTAGGGTAAGTGATTCATAATATGTCAGCGCGATGCGTTTAGCACGAGTCGCAGGTGCGCAGGCACGAGCGAAGCGAGTGCTTACTGCGCACCGGAGACGAGTGCTAAACACATCGCGGGTGACGGATTATGACTTACCCTACATGTTGCGCCCATAGTTTTATTCAACTCATATGCGCTATTCACGTTTTATTAATTGCCTAAAAAGCGAAGTCTCAATAGCTGTTTAGTGACATGGTGAAAAAAAAACATTCGGCATCAAAACCTTGGCTACTCAATGGGTAACAACAGGGAATTGTAATTACCCAATATTCAGTAAGAACTTGAAAGATAGTCACGTTTATTTTCATTACGTCACAATGGCCGGGATAGTAGACATCTTTATTGCGTTTTGACAAATAATTTTCCTCCAGTCGGTAAACGGCCATTTAGGGTTCGCATTTTAGGCATGATAAAACGTGAATGGCGCGCATGAGTTGAATAAAACAATTTAACAGTTTTTTTTAGAAAACTGTATTGATTGAATTATTATAATGTATGAATGTATGAAAGTTATTGATATTAAAGCTTATCGATAAGTTTCTCTCGCGTAATAAGTATTGTGATACAGCATAATCATTTTTTATAAGAGCACAAAAATTTTTTGGATGCTTCACTTCCTATTTCAAGTTTGGTCGACAGTATCGGAAAAATTGATATAGGTATCGAGCCGACATTTTTCTCCGAGTGACATCTTATTACGAAAGCGCATTAGCATGTTTCGAATACCCAGAAAATTAAAATAAGTTTATAAATTATTATTATTATTATTATTTACATTTATGAACAGTTCTGTTTTTGTCCATAAAAACAATTGAACACATACCAATTATTATAATAAAAAGGTCTGTTTTTGGTCTACACCCGATTTGAAACAGACTAAATATCATCCGAAAATACGTCTAATATTGGCCTGGATAATGACTTGTTACTTCCAGCTAAATGCTGAACGTTGTATTTTATTGCTAATTTCTGTTTTATTAATTAAAATTGAGCCGACGACCAGATTTTACTTTTTTTATTATCATTTTTATTTCTTAATAATATTTAGTGATAAGACATGACGTAGTTGTAAAATGCTTTTAAGGGATTTAGACTTGTTTGCTTTGACATTTTTTTGAAATGCTAGAGCAAACACCTATATGTAATCTTAATGACCCCTCGGGCAATCGTACAGGCCCAAAGGCCATCTGGAAACACTTTTCGTAGAAAACCAAAAATATTTATCAACAAAAGTGTAAGTGGAATATATTTCTAGTTATAAATAAATATAATCTTAATCCCTTACTTTCTCTTTGAGTGCACTTTTGTCAAGACATCTTGGTATCACAAAACAAATAGAAAAATTAAATTTTAATGACGAAATAGTCATTAAATAAAATTCAATAATTTAAAACAAATAAAAAAATATTCAAATAAACAATTTAAAAGAATAAATAACAATCCAATGAATAATTTTTTTTAAACGTAATACTTGCTAAAATAAAAGAATATTCAAATAATCGAATTCTCAAAGAATATCTAATAACCAAATAAATAATTTCTAAAACGTAGTACTTCTTAAAACAAAAGAATATTCAAATAAACAAATAATTCTTGCAAAAAAATCATGAGTAATTTAAAATTTAAAATAGAAAATATAATTTTTAAATATTGTAAATTAGAGTCGGCTGACTAGCCAGCTAATAATATTTTCTTTTTATTATAATCTTAATAATTTTTACTTTTTAATATTATAAATAGAGTCGGCTGCTAGCCACCTATTTTAAATTTAAATTAGGGTTTAATTGACTAACAAAAATACTAGAAAACTTATAACAATAAATAAATTATATAGGCTAAACGCCAATCAAAAAAATATAATGTTAATTAAAATTAATATTTTAAGTTAACAAATCATAGCATTAAAAAGAATAATAAATAAATTTAAACATTTAAATTTGAAATATTATTATCAGTAAAATATTGTACATGTGGATGGATGTGTGGGTGCGCACGCAAATAGGCCCACATAGGGGTGTGCCCTTACCGCTTTCCTAAGGTGAAAATCTTAGAGAAAGGGAAAGGACCCATAGGAACTGTGTTTCGATTGGACACAATTTTCCCCCAAACAATAGACGAAATAGGATCCGATAAGAAAACATAAAAAGGGTCGATAAACACAAAAATAGTTAGTCCCGGACAAGAGTTCCATTGAGGCAGTGAAGTTCAAGTCACAGTGTCTTCACAAAAGTTAAGTTACACTAGTTCCGTACTTGTTCAATTAAATACAAGTGTTCTCACACTTTTACACTAGTCCCGTACTAGTTCAGTTTTTATACAAGTGTTCTCACACTTTTACACTAGTTCCGTACTAGTTCCGTTTTTATACAAGTGTTCTCACACTTTTACACTAGTTCCGTACTAGTTCAGTTTTATACAGTTTTCTCACGCTTTTACACTAGCTCCGTACTAGTTTATATTATACAAGTGTCCGCACTCTTACATTATCGAGCGTTTTATTAAAATTAGTGGTTTCATAAGTCTAAATTTAACGGTTAAAATAAAATTGTAAGCGAAAGTAATACATAGAGTCAGTGTAAACTACGACTATACAAACATCCAGTTGCTGCGACTACAAGTACTGTAATTTTTAAGTTTATGTTGTATTAAAACAAAAACATTTCCAACACACGGAAGTATCGTGAAAGTTGTATTGTATTCAAAATTCTATAGTCCTCTTTGGTTATTAAAACAAATTTAACTGTAAATTAGAGTCGGCTGACTAGCCACCTAATACTTTTATAAAATAATATCAAGTTTATTGTATTCATATCATCGAAATTGTTAATTGTATAATATAGAGTAATTTAAATTGTATATCCAACATCTTTTATTTCAACACACCTCCCCGATAATTACATTCAGTGTGATCCCGGTCTATTGGTCGAAAGACTAGGGCCGAAAATAAAAATAATAAATTGTGTCCAAAATCACGATACAAGACACCACATTTTGGACGTAACAGACTAGTACGGACGAAAACAGATTAAATTCCTATATAAAATCATTACGATTTATAAACTTGAATTAAAGAAAGAATATTTGAATTTATCATTTATTTTAAAACAGACCTAATTTTTGACCCGGGAAAAAATTTATTTTTTAGAATTTTCTAGCTTACAAGCCAATCAGCGGATTTTTATGCACGACAGATATTTTTGTAGAAAATTGAACGCTCTACAAAAAAAGTCTCATCATTTTTTTATAAATCTGACTGTTCAAAAGTAATTTGAGCTTAAAGTCAAATTTATAGTAAATTTTGAGATATTTCTACTTTTCTGGCGAAACTATCAGTCTTATCAGAAAATCTCATGGAAACTTTTTTGTAGGTAATTTCATTTCTTAAAAATTATTAGGAATGAAATTTTTCGAAATTCCACATTTTTTACTAGTTATTTTCATTTCAATGTCAAGCTATTAAACAAATAGTTTTCCGATTGATTTTTTATAAATTCTAAAATACATTTTTTGAATTTTAACTTATATTTTTCAAATCAATTTTTTTCCTGGGGGTGTTTAATGCAAGGATTTCCATATGCTCCAACTAATAAAAAAAAAGTTGCTTGAACCAAGAGAAAAATTTCTTAGGAGAAAAGATAATATACAGAGGAGAGGAAATTCACCGGTGCTAGGCAATAACAGTGGGAGTAGTTCGATGATCGCCACTAGATAGCGCCTATCACTTTTAGTGTCCCTGGTAAGAAACGTAGCTCAGACGTATTATATTCCGAAATTGGAAGCATTTATGACACGAACACTCGTCTGTTCGTCGACAGAGTGACAAGTGCCATTTTTGGTGGTAATATAGTATATCTTGTATTACTTCATGACATGCAATCTAATTGTTAAAATAGATTTAATGGTGATTTTGAAATATTCTATTTTTCAATTTTGAACCGTTTCGAATGATTTTTATTCGCTTATCACATGCTCCAATTTTCGAATTGATTTGAATTGATTTTGTTGACCAGGAATAATATATAATATTATATAAAAAATTTTTTTTCCCGGGAATAGGTAATTTTCGATTAATTTACAATCGAAACCTTCCGGAAGTTTCCAATTAAATCCGATTGAAACTGATTGAATGTCAATCAGAAATTTCCGATTAAATCTGATAGGACGTTTTCAATCGGATTCAATCGGAGTTTTTAATCAGGGATAGGATAATCAGAAGACTTGATTAAAAAAAGGCCATTTGGAATCCGAAATGAAAGTAGACTTCTCATTATTTCTTTATTTCGAAGTTTTGAGATATGATTGATTTTGTATAACTTATAAACCACTTGCCTGAATCACTTAAAAATGTAATCAGCTTTAAGCCTTGGAGAGCTCTTCCGAATAACACCAAGAACACTCGAATCAGTTTATTCGTTCGAAAAGTATCATCTGACAAAAATTATTCTTAGGTAGATGTTTTCTAAAATCTAGGTATTGTATTTGTTCTCATGGTCGATTTTTCAAGAAATTTTGTCATAATCTATCATAATTGACTGAGTAGAATTCAAAAATACAATTCTTTGAAAAATTTACATATGTATGAATGTGTAACGAGGTAAATTGGGTTACTTTATCGACCAAAATCGTGATTTGTCACTGATGGTCACCTACCCTACCTACAACCCCAAACGAGTGTTCAATTAAAATTTCGACTTGTCGCCGGGCGCGCTAATTGAAAATACTCTTACGCTAGGCCCAATCATAATTAATTAAGGGAGGAGTTTTCCGATCATTGCCGAAAATAATAATAATGAATGAATGATAATAATGAAACTGCAGAACAGCAGCAAAAAAGAACAGTGGTGACCGGAACGACCAGACTGAACAGACGTTCAAAACAGAGACAGCAGGACTGGGTAACGACTTAGACGCACCCAGGGACAGACTCAGTAGGATCGGGCAACCATCTAGACGCCCAAGGTTAGAACCGGGAGGACCAAGTAACCACGAGAAAATGCACGGACCAGGACCAATACCGGACAACCGACGGAGAAGGAATCAACGTAAATCGTATTAAGTATTTTGTAAAATATTCCCGGAATATTTATTAATTAAATACGCAGTTATACGTCGTGTCCGCGGAGTATTGTCGTGTCTATTAACGTGTAAATAATTAATCGAAAAACCGGACTCGACATAATTAGCTTTGTTATTTCCAGGCAGGTCGTGTGAAGCATTGTCGGAAAATTCTTCTGGAAATTTCTAGGCAGGTTGTGTAAAGCATTCGCCGGAAAATCAATTGCAATCTAGTCATAATTATCTAGTCATTAATATTAGGATAAATTAATTATAAGCAGGAATAGGGAGTAACTCCTCAATAGCTGCTCATTCTTTAAAACTCCCCACTCCTGAGGAGTTAAACTCTCAGAAAGAGTTTCGTGCACACGAATATACATGCCTAAATACTCTATGCTTACAGCCCTCATAGCTCTGACTCTCACGAGGAGCAATGAGACTATAGCTCGTCACGAGTATACTCCTACTACGAGTTTTTCCATGGGGAGTATTTGTGTTAAAACTCGTAAACGAGAAACTCCTGAAAGGAGCAAACTCGAAGAGCAAATCAGAATAACTCCTCCCACCACTCGGTGGAAAATTTTTCTTGAATGACTGATTATTTTCAAGCGTAATCTACCATATCAACAACCCTGAGATAGTTATTTTCTAAAATGTCCAAAATATTTCATAATAGCAAGGATATTTAATATGCTAAAAAATAAAAATCTTTATGGCAAAAAAAATTATTTTATTACTATTTTAATTGTTTCTATCAAAGGCATAGCTAAAAATATTTTGACTAAACAATTAAATTATACGTCATTATATGCAAAAAAAAACTTAAATACAAAGCATAAAAAAAATATAATTGAAAAAAACTTTCTTTATTATTAAAAATAAAATTTTCAACCAATTTTCGAAAAAGTCATTGAAAAAAATAACTATTATTCTCATATTTTATCACTTGTGAAAAAATGTTTCTGTAAAATTTTATACTGAAAATGGCCTGGTAAAATTTTATAAAGTGTTATAAAACTTTATGAAGTTTTGTATAATTTCATAAAATTAGATGAAATTCTATAAAATTTCACTGTAAAGTCTTCAAAAATTGTATAAAATTCTGGTGTCATCTAGACACTGCAAAGGATATGATTTCGCGGTGATAAAAGTTGTATTACTATTTTTAAAAAAGTTATTCAATCGTTAATTGACATTTTTTTTACGGGTTTGTGTTGTCATAGCAGGCGGTTTAAAAGTTGAAATAATTAATCTATAAATTTTTTGCTTCTTGGAGCCCATTTTATAAATATACTCATCAAGATGACGTCATGAAAGTTTATAAAATACTTTTATTTCATAAATTATTAATTTTTGAAGTAACAAAAAAATTAAAACTAAATAATGTATGTTAAATGATTTTTTTTTAATTTTCAGCTACACGGAAAAAAAATATTGCGCTCACCACTCAACGGTATCGTGATATTCACTCTCCTCGGTTGGGTATCCGTTGTATACGGAAAGTGCTGGTCTATCGGATCGTGATTATCACGATCCAGGCAGATCCCGAAATCATAAGATCGTTTCGCTATAGTAACGATCCGTTTTGTTATGAAAACTAATTGGAGGTTAAAATAGATAAATTTACAACTTTAACTTCATTACAATTTTATTTTTAGCTGGCATTAATAATCCCATATTAATAATTCTAATAGGTGCAATAAAAAATAATTATTTAATATCAAGAAATGTAAAGTAATAGAATATACGTAATTAATTGATGTAAATTTTACAGTCTTTTTTGTTTCAAAGATAAATTAAAAAATTAATCGATAAAAAACAGCAATTCTTGCATTAGATATATAATTAGTATTTTTTCATTGTCGTTGTGCGCTTTAAAATTAATAATTTTATAAATAAACACTGTATAATTTGCAAGATATGCATTATAAAGTTTAATAATTTGGTTATGAGTGGTGGCGCTTGAGAAGTAGATCGCGATAATCACGATCCGTTTTGGTACGATATGGATACGTTAACTGACGATCACTATACATTTAAGTATATGCACAATCCGTAGGATCATTATTATAAGTATATAGTGTTTCATTCTGTTACGAAGTTGCCTCGTGCGCCTCCGACATCATGTGACTCAGGTAATATCACGTGAGACAGTGCGTCGGCACTCCTATATAAGGGAGCGCGATCAACCAAATCAGAGCTTTAAAGGTTTGGACACCTAGACTCCTTGTAATAGTCTAACGTGTTCTAATCAGTCAATCCAGTAGTACTGCATTACATTTAGTTAATCAGTAATAAAGTTAACATTTAGTTTAACTTTATCTCAGGTTGATCCAATCCACACTTAGTTGAATTGCGTAAGCTTCCCGTTATTAATTTCGGTTAATAATTAATTACTGATAAGTGTGTGTGAAGTGGCGTTAATTAAGCTTTTCCCTTAATAAAATCTTAATTAACAATTGATACCAGTGTTTGAGTGAATTCACCTGCTATCCTGCCCACCTTTAGTGTTAAGGTGTTATAATCACATATTCATCAGTTATCCAGCCAGTCCAAGGTCATCAGGGACATCACCAACTCACCGAACACGGATCTAGGCTAAGTACTAGTGTTAGTTTAGATTTGTAAGGCCAGTTCGGGTATATTCCTAAAAAGAATATAAAATAAGAGTCTCATGGGTCTGAGTTAACTAGGGTAACCCACGAAAAGGCTGTTCCACCATCAACTACAGTTTTGAACGGCAACCCACCGTTTCAATGGCGCCCAACGGGTTTTAATTGATTTATTCAATTAATTAAGCCTATATATAGTCCATTGTTATTAACAATGGCACCCAACGGGTTTTAGTTAGTAGAAAACTAATTAAGCCAATTATTCAATCAGTAATTAAGCCTGATTTCCTTTGCCGTAAGCAATAACGCCGTCGGGTTTAGTCAATTCGATTGAGTAAAAAATTACAACATCTAATTACGTAAATTCAATTAATCACTGCATGATTAGATCATTCAGACATAAAGCAATAATTTCGAGTAGAGTCTGCGAAATAAAAACCAAATAAGATCAGAAAATAACAAGCGGGTTCAATTATACAAAATTGTTCCAGAAAAAATTCATAAAGCTGTGACTTTTCAGCGTTTTATCAGAAAGAAAACGCACACCGCAAGTTTTAATATTTTTTGCTGTAAAAATATAACATTTTTTTCATTTTTAGTTTATTTTTTGATTTTTTTGTTAAAAAAATTACATTTGTTTAAAAAGAAAACTACCCGGGAGTAAGTTTTCTAAAGAATTTCTTTTTGCCCGGGAACGTACAAAAAAAAGTGAAAAAAACTCACTTAAATTATTACTTTTATTTTCAAAATTATTATTTCTATTTCCAAACCGGAAATATTAAAAGAAAAATCACCCGAAAATTATTTTTCTAAAGGATTTCATTTAGCTCGGGAAAGAAACAAAAACCAAAGAAAAAATTCCTTTGGAATTATTGTAAATACCAGTGATAATCATAGTTAGTAAGATAAAATATTGTTAAGTGATTTTACAAGTGATAAAAGTGAAATTATTGTAAAATTAATTTTAAGTATTTTATAAAATAGATATTAAGATTAAGTATTTAAGATAAATATTTTAGTGAAAAATATTTATCAAAAGATAAAAACACCGGATATAACAAAAAAAGATTTAAGTAAAATTCTAAACCAAAAAAAATATTGAATATAAAATTTTGTCACAATAGAATTTTAGTAAAGATTAAAATCTTAAAGCAAACAGGAAGTAACTTCTGTTAAGTAAATAAAACTAAGTGAGTGACAAAATCACAGAAATAAAAGACTTAGAGTTTGGATAAGCATAAATTAAAATTTAGTCAAGTAAACAGAGACTCTCATAATATAAATCAGAGAAAATAAGACTAAAATTTTGCTTAGTAACAAACCGGAAACACAGACTTAAAATTTATTTAATATAATAGTAATAATCTGCTTAGTAACAGAAAAATAAAATCGACAAACATACCCGAACAGCCAGGGATGACTCATTGTCGCGACTAAGTATTATTATTACAAAGAAAATCAGATCAAAACAGAATAGGCGATAAGTCGCAAAAGCGGCAAAAATTTAAATTTGAATTTATTTGTTACAGAGTTCTACCTAGGAATTCATCAACCTTACGGTCGGTAATAAAGAAATTCAAAGGTCATATATAATATCTAACGCCACCTGCCAGAAACAATTGTTAGCAAGTATTTATGTCTCTTTCTGAATAAAGACGCAACTATAAAGTTGTTGACAAGGTTAATTTATTACGCATCACGTATTCAGCAGTAAATAAATATCAGTAAATAAAGTTTATTACACAAAATAGTTTTGTTGCTAAAATAAAATAAAACTCGTCAAAAAGATATAAAATACGTTTTAACATTGAAAATTAAAACGCTTCAGGATATAATCTGTAATATATTCAAGATAAAATTTTAAATAAAAATTTAACCACGTGCAACCAGGTATTGATTTAAATATTTCTAATATAAAGTTAATATAAAATCTGGTAAAAACTTAAAATAAAATAATATATTTTAGTTTAAATTAATTTTTATATCTAAAATTTATTTTTTGATATTGTTTTTTTTTTTTGATAAAAATTCTTAATCCGTGATACGTGACGCGAATATTAATACAGACATATTGAAAGTTAACAGGTGTAAACAAGCGGCAAGGACAGGAAATTTTGGTCACCAGAAAATCAATCAATTTATATTTTCTTCGTTTCATTTTTTTTCTTTCATTTTTTTCTCTGCATTTTTTTTATTTTTTAAATTTAGTAAATTTATTTTCGGTTTACTCGTCGGAAAACTATCAAGATGGTCAGAACAAGGAAAACCAAGAACTTAGAGGGAGTGGTAAAATCTCTGAACGAGACAGTTCAGAAGCTCAAGGAAAGACTCGATAAAAGTGAAATTCAAGAATTAGACCAGGATGAAATCAGAATAGACGGACATTCAACTAAGAGGGAAAGTATCAGCAACCAGCAACCTCAACCGTCAAACCAGGGAATAAAAAAACGAGTCCCAGTAATAACCGAAAGTAGAACACTAACAAAGCCACTTACAATAAAAAGAACAGAACAATGGCAAGAAGCAGCAAATTATGATTTCCGAAAAGAAATGAACGATGGAGACATATTATTACACGATCATCCCCAAACCAGTGATACATCAATAAGGGATGAAAATATAACGTTTTTGACAAAAGATGAAAAAGTGTGGAGATTAGACAGACTAAAAGCGCAGGTATTCTTGGAAAATATTGAAAAGACGGAACAACTCCAAGCAAAGGAAGCAGAGTGGATCAAAACAACAGCGAATTGGATCCGATGGGCAAAAACAAGAATACAGTACGAAAAAACTGCAGCAGCCCGTATTGAACTAATCGAATCAATACCACAGATTAATGACAAAAATTTAATCAGAGACTTAGAACGAGAATTAGGTCTAAAAAGAAATGATAACGGTCATTGGCAAAATTCAATAATAAATTATATAGCAAAAGATGTACAGCTATGGGATGATACGTTAGAACCAGACGAAATAGCGAATTCAACACAAGTATTCAGTAAACAACAGAATAAGAAATCACAAGAACAATACGTGAGGACAGACAACTACAGTGCTCACCTGGGATATCAAACAGCGCAACAACAGCAATATACGACGTATCAACCAGCTCCACAACAATACAATAAAACGTACCAGCCACCACAACAACAGTGTGGGACAGAATATCAACAACGCCAACAGTATCATAGACCGCAATACCAGAGCCAATACCAAACGTATAGGCCAGACTATCTAAGTGATTATCACGGACAAACAAATTACCCGATCACAATTTCTCAAAGCCATAGAGAAAATTCAATGAAAAAGATAGCAGATAAAATAAATCTGATGGAAACTTTAATAAGGGTGAAAGGATTGAGATTCACAAAATCATCACAACCAAAGCAGTGGATCAAGAAACTAACAGACGTATGCAGAGAGCAGAAATTCGATTTTGAAGACAGACTGGAATTATTAAAAATTGCCATTAACGAAGAAGAATGGATAAATCAAAACTGCGACCTATGGTCAAACTGGGAAGAAGTCGAACGCTCATTCAAAGTAACGTTCTGTAAGACGATGAAAGATACTGACGTACTGCAAGAATTATTCAATACATATCAACGAAAAAACGAAGACACCCAAGAATTCATCAGAAATATGAGGACAAGATTCAAGGAACTAGACAGACCTCTAGGCTTAAAAGGAGAGCTAGATATATTGATAACATTAACAGCAGAGATGCAAACTGAGCTTAATACTATGCCAGTAATTTCATCGTATACACAACTAGCTGAGGCAATAGCCACAGCAGAAAGAAGACTAGCTGATAAAAGAAAGGCCAGAGATGTAAATAGGTCAACTGTGAGGAGATTGCAGAACACCAGGGACTCAATATCAGAGACTGACACTGACTCACAATCAGGGGAAGAAAAAAGAGTACAACGACTCGTAAGAAAAAAGAGGCACCTGAGAAAACCAGCGATAAAAAATTCTCCAGAACAAGAAATACACAGTGACAAATCAAACGACAAGAAAATCAATGTCGTATTTGACAAAAGAAATAATAACAGACACAGAGACAGATCGAACTCGAACGACCGGAACAAAAGATCAGGATCAAATACATCAAGATCATCTACAAGAACGGTCGGAGGCACTTACATTTGCCTTAACTGCGGAGAAAGAGGAGGACACAGATCCCGGGACTGCAGAAATGAACGAGTAAATATCTGTGTGAATTGCTTAAAAGTAGGTGAGACTGTAAAGACATGCAGCTGTATAAAAAACTAGCAGCGCGAGTGCAACAAGTACAGGGGGTTGTACTCGCCCGACAGCAATCACCCCACGCTACACTTTGGAGGGGAAGGGAGGCATGCAGTCATCACTCGAGCGGGAGAGAAACGGAAACAGATAACGGCGAGCTATCCAGCGAGCCGGACGCATTTACAGAAAGTGAAAACGGTGATTGTAACTATCTAGTGATTGCCAGCATGGGAAACTGTTTAGCAAAGAGTTGCGGAGGTGATTACTTTGAGCCGAGTCCAATCAGAGAAAGAAGAGGACAAACCAGTGGCCAAGAAATCAAAAAATTGACGCTTAATGTACCAGCGGGAGCAACTCTAGGCGGAAAAATGCAAATAAATGTAAGTAAACATTTTATTTGTCAAGTTAAAATTAACAACATCAATTGCACGGCATTATTCGACTCGGGCGCGAGTAGAAATTTTATCACACTAAAGGTTGCAGATCTAATACCGGATAATATAATTAAAACTAAATATGACGCAAATAAAAATTCATTTCTATTAGCAGACAACTCAGCCATAAAAAGCATCAAGAAGATATTCGTCAATATTGAAATAGATGGTGTCGAGATCAACACATGGTTCGAAGTATTTCACAAGATGCCAGATGATATTATTTTTGGTATGAAATTTATGATGGACCACGGCATTAATTTATGTGCAGATAAAATGATGTGGACGTGGAAACACGACAACCAGCCCAAGTTGTGTCAAGAAATTAAACCAGGTAACCACATATGCACAATATATTTACAACCAGACGAACAAGCAGAATTAACAAGATTTCTAGATGCCGAATTTAAATTAATGGACCAAGCAGATCTAGGTACATTAAAAGGAGTTGAATATGAAATTGAATTGAACGACTATCTACCAATACGTGTTAAACCCTACAGAAGATCACCCAAGGTTACTGAAGCTTTACATAAAATTATTGAACAACTGTTGGACCAGAAAATTATCCAGCCAAGCACCAGTGAATGGAGTTTTCAGCCAGTAATGGTTAAGAAGAAACTATTACCAGGGCAAGACGCGGATGACATCAAAACATGGAGAATGTGCATCGATTACAGACCACTAAATAAAATCATGAAGATGGTAAATTATCCAATGCGAAGAATTGATACATCATTGGAAGTAATCAGAGAAGGTGCGTATCGAAGTGTTATCGATTGTACTAACGCATATTATCAAATTCAGATTAAACCAGAACATCGCAAGTACACTGCGTTTGCTGTTGAAGGAATGGGATCATTCGAGTTTGTCAGAATGCCGTTTGGATTATCCACAGCACCAGGAACTTTCCAGCGAAATATGGATTTGATAATACAGACTATGAAAAAAGTTTTACGCCAGCTTAATCTACCAGCGTACTGGATTAATTATATCCATCCGTATATGGATGACTGGGTCATCGCAACGCCAACGTTCAACATACATCTACAGACTCTGGGGATATTATTCCAAGTCTTCAGGGAAGTAGGACTGCATATAAAACGAGAAAAATGCTGTTTCTGCGTTGCGGAGATGAAGTATTTGGGGTTCATCGTCAAAGGAAATGAACTATACCCGGATCCAGACAAGCTGAGCGCAATCAGAGATTACCCAGAACCAGTTAACAAGAAACAACTCAGGAGGTTCTTGGGAATGGTAAATTGGTACAGACGACATATGAAGATGGTAGCAAAAATTCAAAATCCACTCACTTCTATCACCAGTGAGAAATCAGTTTGGACTTGGGGTCCTGAACAGCAAGAATCGTTCAAGCAGATGAAAGAATTATTACTGAATGCACCAGCTTTAACCATACCAGACTATAATCTACCATTTATATTATATACCGATGCCTGTGATACCGGAATTGGAGCTGTATTAACACAGAAAGCTCAAGACTGGGAGTACCACATCACTGCTATCAGCAGATCGCTGAACAAACACGAACGTAACTACACCACTACTGAGAAAGAATGCCTAGCAGTTATTTGGTCATATCAAAAACTGAGGGGTTATTATGAAGAATATCCAGTAACGGTTGTTACCGATCATGCAAGCTTGAGATGGCTACAGAACATCAAAAATCCACGAGGACGTTTAGCCAGATGGATAGCAGAGTACTCGCTGTGGACTATAACTATAGTTCATCGACCAGGTATAAACAACGAGGCGGCTGATGCTCTCTCACGAGCATACGAGGGTGTTGAACCCGAGACAGAGAAGCTCAGTCGAGTCATTGACGTACAACACCAGTGGTACACGAGGAAAGTTGAGGAGGTCAAGGCTACACCAGACCGATTCCCTCAATGGAAATATATAGACAACGACCTATATTACTATCGACCACGACATCCGACACAAATATTTGAAGATGCGCCAGAGCATTGGAAACTCGTCGTAAGACCAGAAGCGCGCATGGCAATAATTCAGAATGCGCATGACGAATTAGTATCTGGACATGGCGGCACAACAAAAACATATCACCACGTGTCAAGTCATTATTACTGGCCGAACATGTACCACGACGTCCAAAAATATGTAAATAATTGCGAAGTCTGCAAAATTCATAAACCAGACACAAATCCACCGCAAGTTGCACCAGGACATAGGCCGATCACTGAATTATGGGAGAGTGTATCAGTTGATACTGTGGGACCATTGCCCAGATCACAACATCAGAAAACTCATCTCATCGTCTTGTGTGACATGTACTCAAGATACCTGGAAGTTCAGCCAATATCAGAGCCAACAGGTAATAAAATAGTGTTTTTCTTGAGAGCCGTATTCAACCGATGGGGTTACCCAAGAGTTGTTGTTACCGCCAACGGCACAGAATTTGTGAATAAAATTGTTGCAGAATATTTGCAAGATCACCAGATTGTCCACGAACTAACGCCAACATATCATCCTCAGGCTAATCCTGTGGAGAGAGTAAACCGAAATTTAAAATCATTAATTCGTACTTTTCTTTCAGATAAACATTCCAAATGGGACCAAAATTTACCTGAACTTGTATATGCTTATAACACATCTGTTCACAGCTCGCTGACCGTCAGCCCAGCGTATTTGAATTTTGGTCGAGATCCGAGATATTTAGATCTACATCGGGGTGGAAAAGTATTAACCGAACTAAATAAGACAGATAATCGCAATACCGTCTTATCATTAATTGATGAACTTCGACATTATGTCGAATCATTCATGATAAAAGCTCAAAACCGTCAGGATGACTTACTACCTGACCCAAATATTAATATAATTATCGGAGCTGAGGTATATATCAGAAACAAACAGTTAAGTAAAAAGGTTGATGGATTCGCAGGTAAGCTTGCACCTCCACGTAAAGGTCCGTATTTTGTACATAGTTTTTACTCTAACAGTTTGGTAAATATTTGCGATAAAAATAATGTATTAATCGGTACTTTTAGTATTAATGATCTTAAAATACCGCGTCGGTCAAACCGAAATAAACCAGAGTCGGATAATGAGTCGTTAGTTCGACAAAATAAGAAAATTAAGTAAAATATTGTAAAGTGCAATTTAAAATAGTTCTAACACTAGTACGTTGCATAGGTTAACCAGTCATATTTTTCTAGTATGAATTCGTTGGGGAGCCTCATCCAGACTTCATCAGTGTCACGACCAGAAGAAGAGCAGAACCGAGAGCTGCTAAGAAATCAACGGTTTCACGGGAGGATCGGCGATAGAAATTCATATTGGCTCAATCCAGCATTTGCCACAGCAGCCAGTTATTTAAATTTTGATATTCCTGTGTCAACGGACGTTACGTTATTATCTGGATTCTACCGACGTAACAGTAACGTATTAGTATATGAAGAAAAGAACTCTGTACTGGTTATCCCAGAAAAACCAGTAATTGAACCAGTAAAATTACCAGAGATGCCAATTCCATCCATCGCTATATCATGTCAGATTGGTGTTGGCCAAGCATCTCAACTGCTTGAGATAAATTTGAGACGGATCATCTCAAAACCAGAGTGGCAAGCGGCTGTAAACAAGACCGCTAAAGATATTGTGTCAAAGTCAACTAGAACAGTAGCGACTCAGACTACCGAAACCAGACTTGCACCGGTTCCAGAACCAGGTTGTCTAAAGTGCAAGGAGAAGGGGCATTCATTCGACAAGTGTCCAAATGAGTTACGCGAAGAATGTTACTGTACTAATTGCCGAAGATTGGGACACACGAACAACACGTGCCCGTACCACCACTGGAATACCGAAGGGTATAGAGCAATGAAACGGTACTGTCATCGCTGTTCAACGCAGTATCCGTTTGCCAATGATTCATGTCAATCTTGCCGTCTCAGAGTGGGAATGACCAAGGCATCACGGGGTGCGTATTTGACGTTACCTCCGTAATAACGACCAGACTATAACCAGAGTTTATGTGAAATTCAAGAAAGTTCCCGAAGTGCTCAAACAAAACAGTGTGATATTGACAATAGTATTTTTTATATACCAGTTTTTTTGTTTAATTATTATTTTTATTTTTATTTTTAGTTTGTATACAATTATTATTTGAAACTTTCTTTCACATAAATTCAAAATCACCGATTTTGACAAGCGTGAGTTAGTTTTGTTAACTACGCATTCAATTCACCGGATTATGACATATCAGTATCTGTAATAATTTTTATTTTTTGTTTATTACATGTTTATTTTTTATTTTTTCTATTATTGTGTCTACTAATCAGAGAAAAGGTACCTGAGTGTAGAATAAGGGACATTAATGAGTCCGTACAGAACTGATACCGGAAATGTATTTTATATTAATAATATTTATAATATTTATATTGTTATATGTAATATTTATACTCGTAAAAAGAGTTTATAAAATAATTTTTATTTTTGAGATACTTGCTGATAATTTGTAAAGCAGTAATCTCAGTATTTTGAGCCACAGAGTGAATATGACATTTTTTGTAATGAATGAATGAGTATGCTGTTGTCGGCGCTGAAACATAGGTTTAACTTCAACCCTGTTACCATCAAAGTAATGATACTACCTGGGTTAAAGTTAAGGAGGGTGGTGTTACGAAGTTGCCTCGTGCGCCTCCGACATCATGTGACTCAGGTAATATCACGTGAGACAGTGCGTCGGCACTCCTATATAAGGGAGCGCGATCAACCAAATCAGAGCTTTAAAGGTTTGGACACCTAGACTCCTTGTAATAGTCTAACGTGTTCTAATCAGTCAATTCAGTAGTACTGCATTACATTTAGTTAATCAGTAATAAAGTTAACATTTAGTTTAACTTTATCTCAGGTTGATCCAATCCACACTTAGTTGAATTGCGTAAGCTTCCCGTTATTAATTTCGGTTAATAATTAATTACTGATAAGTGTGTGTGAAGTGGCGTTAATTAAGCTTTTCCCTTAATAAAATCTTAATTAACAATTGATACCAGTGTTTGAGTGAATTCACCTGCTATCCTGCCCACCTTTAGTGTTAAGGTGTTATAATCACATATTCATCAGTTATCCAGCCAGTCCAAGGTCATCAGGGACATCACCAACTCACCGAACACGGATCTAGGCTAAGTACTAGTGTTAGTTTAGATTTGTAAGGCCAGTTCGGGTATATTCCTAAAAAGAATATAAAATAAGAGTCTCATGGGTCTGAGTTAACTAGGGTAACCCACGAAAAGGCTGTTCCACCATCAACTACAGTTTTGAACGGCAACCCACCGTTTCAATTCATATGGATATGTATATTCTCGTAGTAGTAATACAATTTAGAACTAATCACGATACACTTGTCGCTCTCCGTTGGTGAGCGATGAACACAATATTTTTTTTTCCGTGTATTACTGATTTCATGTACTTGTTAGGCATTTTATGAGTACTCTTAAAATTTTTTCATGCATATAAATTTTTTATCAACAAGTAGATTTATTAAATATTTTTGAGAAAATTTTTTTCATCATATTGTTAGCGTAAGATGATAATGATTAAAAAAAAAATTTTTTTCTTAAAAACAATATTTTATTGTTTATAATAGTTTTTTTCATATTTTGATTAATTAAATAAATAATTTAGGAATCGTTTTGTTATTTAAATCATAATTTGCATTTCTAAATATAGTGGCAAAAAAAAATTTTTATTCATTCAAAAATTAATTCAATTAATTTCATTTCAAAAATTAATTCATTTATTTATTTAACAATTTGTTGTTAACAATTTTTTTTCCTTTATTTTAATTTTTTTCTAGAAAATAACGAAATACAAAAACAGCAACTTGCAACAAAATAGCAAAAAAAAATTTTTCCAATTTATTGAGAACCATTCTGATTTTGGATCATGACAAAGTCCAAATACTGACTCGATTTGTCAACAAACAAATTGCTGTAACTTTGCAACTATTGCAGAAACAATTTTTTACCTTCTAGTCGTATTCATACAGTATGACTAAAGCTTTCTTATAAATTTTTAAACTAACTAATATTTTCTATTTCTTACAATGCTTATATCTCATAAATAAATAATGTTATGACAAATATGAGTAGATAAGAAGGGAGGCTTCCCCTCCCACAACAGGGATCTGCAATACCCTCATGGATAAGTGGGGGTTTGGGGAAATTTTTCATACCGACAGTTGAGATAGGGTGTGCTAGTGGCGCTTTCTGTTGATCTTCCATAGTGGTTTCCGAGAGAGGGCGCTTGTGGCATTTTTCCTAGTAGATTTGGGGGGCTTGAGGGAAGGGGGATTTGGGATTGGGGGAGTGGATATGAGATTGATACTGTAGGATCGGGGTCTGGAGTATGAGGTGGGGATATGGGATTGATATGGTTCGTAAATAAGGATATAGAGGGCGTTGGAATGGAGGTATTTTTTAAATTTAGGTGGAAAAAATGACGTATGTTGTTATTGTTTAAATGTTTTTAAGATTAAAGTTTAAGGTATGCGAAAGGGTGGGGATATTTTTATAACAAATGACGCATTTTTTTACTTATTAATACGTGTATACCTTATCTTATCTTCAGGAACTTTCACTTTTATTTTGTTATAAACAAATGAGTCAATTTTTTCTGAAAATTTACACTTTTCTCTATTTTTCCCCCATTTTTCCACCAAAATCGTAGTAGGGATTCGTATTCTAAAGCCTCTATTCATCCAAGAAGTCTGTACAGTATACGTTTTTGTGTGTAAAGTTAGTGGATAAATGTTTTTAACTCAATCGTTTCCTATTTGTGCTTATGGATAAGTTTAGTGATCTGATTTTTGAGTTGTTTGTTGGACGTCCATTCATTTTGGATTGGTTTCGAGCTCAAACTAAATGCCCAGATACAATTCGTAGAATCGATCGCTTAATAGAAATAGTAAATCTTATAAGGAAATTGGAAAAGTTGTAAAATCGCATGATCAATAAATAAAAAATGGAGCTTATAATCGACTTTGTGGGATTTGAAATGCCGAATTGTGCATTTGTGGTAAAGGAGCTGTGTAT